>NC_135533.1:25896628-26205667 GCF_045843805.1 Urocitellus parryii | reverse complement strand
ACACTCCATTGTTTCTTAATAGGGGTGCACACAACATACTTTAGAAGCATACAGGAATAGTTAGAAGATTTGTTGTGTTGAAGGAACAGTCAAAGTTAAAATGTTGAAGGAACACAGAAACTGGAAGAGAGACTGGGACTAAAGATGTCTGTTCAGATTTGCACTTGTCACTGCTCAGGTTTGCATATAGAAAACACTCACATTCTGCCTTAAGGTTTCAGCATAGTGATCATTGCATGTGGGTGAAGAAACTACTCCAGGTCAGAAAAATAACCACCTAAAAAATTAAAGGAAGAAGTTCTGGCATCCATATAAGGCCAAAGATCATGCTGGTTCTCACCAACAAAACTGAACAACCTCACAGAATGTTCAGTACAGAAATCAGGGAAATTTGCTTCAGTAGAGAATAATTAGCTATTATTAGCACTATTTTGAGGTAACCTAAGAAACCATAAAAAATAGGGAAAAAAAAAACAATTGATTCCAAGTAACTTAGCAGAATCACAAAACCACTCTATGGAATTTATAGCAATTAAAAAGGAGAAGGAGAAGGAGAAGGAGAAGAAGAGGAGGAGGAGGAGAGAATACAGTGGAGAAATATCTTTATATTTTTAAGGGAAAAAACTATCAAAATAAAATTCTATACCAAGTGAAATCATCTTTTAAAAAAAGGTAAAATAAAGATATTTTCAAACATGAAAAAGTTGAAAGACTTCATCACCTTAGATATGCACAATAGAAAATATTAATGGATGTCATCAGGCAAGAAGAAAATAAAACAAATATATGTAGACACTAAAGGATGAACAGCAGAAGAAATGACAACTACAGAGAAAACAACATCAGATGTATTTGTTATTTTTTTCAATATATTTATATTGTTTAAACGAAAACATGAACTATATATTTTGAGTTTTCCAATAAATTTATAAATAAAATAAATGACAACAATAAAACCAAGCCTGGGAGGGGAGGAATGACAGTGCACTGTTGAAATACTCTTCTGCTCTAAATGAAGCTATGTGATAATAATTGAAGGTAGATTGTGACAAATCATAGAAGTATACTATAAACCCTACAGCAACCATTTAAATGGCAAAACAAGGTATTTTAGGCAATAGGACAACAAATGAGATGAAAGTAAACCATTAAAATTCATGCAATCCAAAAGAAAGAAGAAAAATTTAAAAAGAAGCTAGAACAGATAGGACAATTATAAAATAAATAGATAGTAACTTAAATATAAACACATCAATAACCAAATTAAATATAAATGGCCCATACAACCAAACTCAAAGGGATAGATAAAAAGGCAAGATCTAAACATAATGTAACACTGTTCAGCCACAAAAACATGGCATCTGGTTCATGGGCCACATGGATAGAACTGAAGATTATTATGTTAACTGAAATAATCCAGGTACAGAAAAAAACACTAGGACATGATTTCATCTATGTTTGGAATCTGAAAAGTTGGTCTCAGGTGTTGAGGGTAGAATGGTGATTGCCAGGGAAGAGGGCAGGTGTGGTAGAATAATGTTGATCAAGGAATACTAAGGCAGAGCTTGATAGGGCAAGGAGCTGTGGTGTTCTGTTTGCAGCCCAGTGTAGAGAGTATAGAGAACACTAGCATATTGTATATTACAAAAAGCGGAAGAAAAGATTTTGAAAGTTTTTTCAGTAAAGAAATATGATAAATACTTGAGGAGATGGCTGCCTTTAACCTGATTTGAACATAACACAATGTATGGACATATCTAAATACATTGGGATCCCATTAATATGTATAATTTTAATGCTTCTATGTAGTGATTTAAAAGATAAGTTTTTTTTTTGCAAAAAAACCCCAAGGTTAACCCTATCTACAAAAGCAAACTTGAAAAACAAAGACACTAAAAGTTAAAATAAAAGAATATTAAAATATAGAGCATGCTAATATGGGTTAAATAAAAAGCTAGAGGGCATATATTACCATACAACAGAATAGATTTTAGAGTAAAGATAGATTACCAGGAATAAGGATTATTATTTTATCATGATAATGAGGCAAATTAAACAAGATAACAACATAACATTGATAAATTTTTATGCTTCTAATAACAGAGCATTAAAATGTGCAAAGCAAAAATTGGTGAAATCTAAGTAATGATTCTTACCATGATTGTTGATAATCTTGTTTAAAGAGAAATAAACAACTTAGAAATTAAAACATTAAGGGTATGCAGTAGGTCTACTTTTACTGAGAATAGCTTATGGCATAGATACTTTGTTAAAAAATTGGTACTTCACAATTTAAACTTTTTTCTAAATAATAGTGGGAAAGAAAATGTTATTGCACAAAGCGGGTGGTGGAAAGTAGATATGTTTTTTTATTATTTTACAGTCTGCATAATTACAAGAAAAGGGATAGTTCATACTAAAATTGCATCTTGCATTTGTTATCCATTAATTAGAAAAGCAGAAGACAGGAAAGTAAAGAAAATTAACCAGTATAATTTTGATACAAGGATTTTGCATATTTAAGTACATTTCTGCATCTATTAAAAGATCATATCATTCTTTTCCCTTTACCTATTTATGTCATATATAACTTCTAATGATTTTACCTATGTTAAACTTTGCATTGACAAGATTAATGCTGTATAGTCATAATTTATTATTATTTGCAAATATTTATGAATTTATTTGCTAACATTTGTTAAGGACTTTACCTCTATGTTAATTAGTGATATTGATCTGCATTATCTTTTCTTGTACCTTTGTTGTGTCATTCTAGTACTGTTTTGGTCAAATCAGTAATGACTACAACAGAATACCATAGGCTATGATTTACCCAATATTTATTTCTAACAGTTCTGGACTCTGGGAAGACCAAATTCAAGGTGGCTTTCTTAATTTCCTATACATGTTATTGTTACTGATTTCTAGCTTAATACTATTATGGAAAGACAACATGCTGTGAATGCTGACATTTCTTAGATAGTTATTGATAGGTGTTCTATGATGACTGAGCCTATTATATACCTTAAAAAGTATTTTATGTACATTTGATAACAATAAATACTTATTCTGCATTTTTTGCACTCAATATGTATAAATATCAATTATGTCACGTTGGCTATCTGTTTTGTTTAAATCTTCTATTGCTTTACATAATTGTTTGCCTAATTATTTTATCATTATTAAGAGGAAGATATTAAATTTTGCACTTATGATTGTGTTTTGAACATAGTTCTCTTTGTTTCTGCCAAATTTTACTACATGTTTTTCAGAATTTTGTTATTAGATAAATATTCAGGAATTAAGGATTGTTTTGTTTTCTTAAATAATTAACATTGTGTAACTATTAAATATCATCATTTATAACTGATATTATTTTTTGTGAGGTGAGTCTATATGACCTGATATTTGTATGGTGCTATGTATTTTCAATTGTGTAGTGTCAGCATGATGTATCATTTTTTACTTTAAACGAAATGTGTCTTTAAAAATGTATTTCTTCTAAAAGTCACTTATTGGACTGATGAGTTTTTATCCATTTTTTTTCTTTTAACAAAAGTCTGTATGGTTTACAGTCAATGTAATTATTTATTCATATTTAAAAATATTTTCTTTTGTTGCATGTACTCCTTTTCCTATTTGCTGCTTCTCCTGAATTCTGTTCAGCAAATATTTCTAGTATGTCATTTTTTTTCCTCTTAGATTGCTCAGTTTTGCCTATTTATATTACTTTCATGGTTGTGCTAAAAAGCAAAATATGCATCTTTAATGTATCACCATTTATGTTAAATAATCTAGAAAATGATCCAATTAAATGATATTGTAGTATATGCTCATTTAGTACCCTGTTGCTGTTTGGATGTGAGGAACCCCGAAAAGTTCATGTGTTGATGTGGGAATGTTCCAAGGTGAAATGGTGGGATGGTGAGAGCTGTAACTTAGTCAGTCCATCCTAGTTTGAATGCACTGACTGGGTGGTAACTGGATGCAGATGGGGAGTGGCTGGAGAAGGTGGGTCACTGGAGGGGTACCCTAGAAAGGTTGTTCATCCTGTGGCCCCTTCCTTTCTCTCTGCTTCCAGACCCACCATGGATTGAGCAGCTTTCCTCCAATGGACCCTTCCCCCTGATATGCTGCCTGGGTCCAGAGCAAGGGAGTCGCCATCTATGGACTGGAGACCTCTGAAGCCTTGAACCAAAATAAGCTTTTTCTCCTCTAAGTTGTTCTTGGCAGGTCACAGCAATGCAAAAACTTACTAAAACATACCCTCTAACAGGTGTTTTTTGTTTTCACAAATACTTTACTTTTGTATAAATGGTAAACACTTAATTTCTTAGTTTCTTATTGGATACATCTAGAAATCATGTTAAGCATTAATTTTAAAAGAAACTTGCTGATATATTTACCATTTCTGTGCCTATAACACAGAAGCACTTTCTTTCAGTACTCTTCTCCTACACTAGAAGTAGATGGCTATTGTGTTTTACTTGGTAAAGAGGCCCTGAATATCTGCCTTGAAGGGTTTTGTCTCAGTTTGTTTTCAGATTCATGTAGGCTTTGAGCACCTGTAACTTGGAATAGAAAAGGAGAAGGTATCTTTCTCCATGCTATTGCGCCTCCAACAGTGGTAGAAAGCTGCTCGTTGGCACTTCGTGAAGTTCCCTTGTGTGAGGGACATACAGTTCCATGAAGTATAAGTTGTGTGGTTCTGTGTGTGTGTGTGTGTGTGTGTGTGTGTTAAGAGTGTGGATCTTCATTAGAAAACACATTCACTATTGACAGTGAATGGAGTGAAGACATCAGTATTTATGATAGAAAGAGATTGGACAAGCCAAGGTTGTCTTTGTACTGATGTTTTATCTCATTTGTAATCATAAGCATTTTTTTCACAAAAAGTTTCATCTTATCATATTTTTGTTTTTGACTTGTACTTTGTATTATATTTTTGTCTTTTTACTTGTATGATTATCAAAGTTAAAATGAAATAACTTACATAATCAAAAGAGAAAAAATTAAAATAGAAAAAGAATATGTCACTTCTAGAAGACTATGTCCATCATTATTGTCCTGATATCTATTTGTTGCCTTCTCCTCTTTCCACTCAAATTAACTTAGTCCTCAGCCTGATCACAGTTTTGTTAGAGTATGAGGTTCACCAAATGATGGAGGTGGGTTAAAAGAGAAAGAGTTTATGCCCATTGAAGTTGAATGAAAATTCAAAAAGAAGGAGAGGGCTGCCCTTCTTTTTAATTCATTCTAAGTAGATTTTACTAATATTGAAGAGTGCCTTTGATTGATCTTTGATCTAGGTCTTGGCATTTCACAGTGTTGCAATCAAAATGTGATGGGGTTCTGTTGAATCTGCTAATGTTTTTCTTTAATGGTCTTCTCTTTAGATGAATTATTTTCTTGGCAGGGAAAAGTCTGTCTCCACTGGGCAATTAACGTTGAAGAAGTTTTATACATTCTAAGAGTTGAATATATCATCCCTGCTCAAACAGGTTCTGTTGGAGATGATTGACAGAGTGTATATTATGGCCGATTGGAGCAGAGCAGCTGAAGTTCTGGTAGGTATGCTTGTGGTAACACAGGACAATTTTCAGTGGAAAATCAGCACAAACTAGATAAAATTCATCTTGCTTGAACTTTGCTTCCACTTCTTCTGTAGCCATCTGATATTGCTTGGTGGTGTCTCTTTAGGACTATGAATACTTCTCTCCATTGTAGCCAGTTACTCTTTGTAGAATGCATCCTGCCTCTTTATCACTTGGTCTTTTCCTTCCAGCTGTTCATCCAGGTGTTTTGCCAAAAAGTCATCCTCCTCACTGAGGTAGCCTTCCCCAAAGAAAAGTTGTAGTCAACAGCTCATTGGCAGCATCTCTCTCTCGTTTTTTCTTCTTTTTTTTTTCTTCTTCTTATGCATCTACATGTCAGAAGGATTCATTCTCACTTCTTCTCAGCTTTTCTCAGAAGCAGACTACTGCTTCCTACTCATTGCAAAACTAATACCATGAACATGTTTGCATACCTCCCTTTAGCAGCAGATGACCTCTGCCTCCCAGAAAAAGTATAATCCAGAGTTTAGGCAGCAGATGACATTTGTCTTAGAATCTCTTCAAGGTCTGGAATGCAGACTGAAGTTTAGTCCTTCCCACAGTGGTTAATGACATCTTGCTCACTCTCAGGTAGAATCAAAATCATAGGAATGTGTCTGATTCTCCTGGATCACCCTTAGTCTCTGTGCACTCAAGGCTCAGAGTTGGGCTTTCTCAACTCTCCTGAGCCTCCCTCCATATTATACAGCCTCTTCCTGTACTTGGTGCTGGATCCAAAGTTAAGGAAGTGTTTCCTGCGTCTTTTTAAATGACCAAAATCTCTGCAGAGTGCAGAATCGAAGGATTTATCTTGTTTTTGCTTCATCCTTAACCTTAGGCAAACCTCTCTGTCTGCACCACAAAGGGATCTTTTTATGTCTTCTGCTTTTCTTGCAATTCTGGTTATTAGCACTCAGTGAAGATGATGTGGATGGACAGGTGCAGACTCACCTTGTGATAGGGCTTCTCTCATTTTGGTCCAAGATTAGTCTTTCATTTCATTAAGTTATATTGCAACTTCAGCTTTCTGATGGGATTGGCAAAATTTAGATTTTCTAGAATATCTAACTTACTCCTGTGAGGGGAGGTGACATATGTTCTGACTTTTCATGTCCTAGGTGGAACACTCAGATTATATATTTTAAGTTTCCTTCTTTTACTTTCATGCCTCTGTGAATGTCATATTTATTCTTACAATCTCCAAAAGAAAGTGCTGATATTATTTCAAATGAATTATACAGTATTATTATTTGTGGTAGGATAATTTCTTTATGCAAAATCTCTAAACCAAGCAATGTAAATGTAAGGGAGGAATCTAAATGGGTAATTCTATGGAGAAAGGCCTTCATTAATGTTGATTCCATTGATTTCTTATTCAATGAGCTCTGAGAGTTACACACACACGTACACACAAAATTTATAAATGTAATTAAAAAACTAAAATCTGATAGCAAGCTAAACTGCCTATATAGTTTTTCCTGCATAGTTTATAATTTGACCATTTATAAGTTGGAATATTTTGAATCTTCTTTATGTAGTAAGGGTCAATCCTCAAATAACTTGAGGGATTGAACCACATTTATCCTTCTGTGTATCAAATCAATTGAGGATTCAATAGTTTCTTAGTTATAAGGGAAATCATGCATCATCATGATACTCGTTTTAAATTATACAAAAGCATTTTTTATAAATTTGATCAAAGGTGACATCTGAAAAATGTTTAATTTTGATATGTTTTATGATAAAAGGAACACTTATACATTAAGTCATTGCTGGGAGCCATCCATGATCTGTGCATGAACTAAAACGATATTGAAGCCATTAGGCAGGAAAGCGTGGTATCAGTAACTCCCAGCAGCAATGCTGGTGGTTTGAGAATGCCTGGTTCATGTGGCATCCTACCTAGCTCCATCACAAGTTCAGCACAGCATCTGAGATCAGGTGACCCACTGGAGCCACACAATCCATTAGATATGGGTGTGGCTTGACAAAATGCCAAACAACCTACTTACTGAAAGACCCTTGCCATGCAGAAAAGCAAGTACCAAGAAAGCACCCAACCAAAGATTCCTCCCACTGAAACCTTATCACTGCCTTTGATGTACTTCCCCTTAAATAAAGAATCAGGGCCATTTTTCAGTTGTTCAGTTCCAGCTCCTATCAAGACTAGAAGACCAATGAGGTGCTCTTCTTTTTATATCTAATTTCTGGCTCTGTCTTTATTTCTTACAAATTATTTCAGACTTTTCATTTCTCAGGTGGCTCACACATCCCTGGTGGGGTGCTGGCTGCTCCACACTAGGTCATAGAATTTACCATTTTCTGATCAGAATCTGTTGACTTTGTGAATTAAATATGAGTGTGATGAGGTTCAGAAATGGTGGTGAATTTAAGGAAATTGATAGTGAAAATAATTCTATTAACGTTCTATCAGAGTTAAAGTATGCTGCATCAAGATGTCAGGAATACACATTTTCACTTTTATACCCCCCCTTTATAAATTGATCTTGTTAGCCCCTATCTATAACCATCTGATGACATAGAGTTATTATGATGACATAGAGACATAGATGACACAGACTCATTGATTATGGACATCTCAATGGGTATGAAGATAGATGGAAATTAAAATGTAGGCTCATGCTTGGTTTTGTTTAGAAAGCATTCTAAAATTTGTTAGTTGTGCACACTTACACACACACAAACACACAATTGTACAGAAATGTTTTTAATCTGTTTCTAAATATTCCTAAAGTGCAGATAATAAATACAATTTAGCAAATTACCTCAGGAATTTTAGTGTTTGCCCAAGAAAAAGAAACTACCTTTGTAGAGTGTATATTTTCTTCAGTGATGATAAGGACCTGATTAATTGCCCAAATTGATATGATTCTGCCATTGCATGGTCAATTAGGAACTTGATATGGAGAGTAAAGATTCAGTTGATGTTTGTATTTAGAGCCTTGTCTCTATTCAGATGCTTTTAAGCAGTGACTCATTTAATATGATGATGAGACTGTTTTCACAATCAATATGAAAAACTCCACCTGAGCTGCATTTTCAGATTAAAAATCAACAAAGCCAGCAGTATGTGATATAAAAACAATATGTGATAATCACAAAGCTAAGACAAGCTAGATTTATCATTCTTTTTCCTTGAGGCATCAATATGTTAAAAAGAAAATCTTACAGTCTACTAACTGCAGATTGCTAAACTAGTTTAGTGTTCAAAACCAAACACAAAGGTAAAATTTATAGTTGGTAATTTATAAACTGGGCTTCAAAAAATTGCTAGCATTAAAACTACTTGCTCATCAGGAGTCAGAGTGAAAACCTTAGAGAAGATAAAAGCTTGAACCTCACATAGAAGGGGAGTGAGAAGACACTGAAGCATCTGAAAATGGGGGAAACAGAAGGAAGTGGTGTAGGGGTTAAGAAAAGTACTCTGGAATGAGTCTGAAGTGAGTGTGTGTCTTGCCTAGGTCCCTCACTAGAAGACTCTGGGAAAATTATTCAATTGTCCCTAAGTTTAGTTGACACATTGGTAATCTGCTAAACTCCCAATATCTACTTGGTGGGGTTTTCAGGACTGTTGTTTGGAACACATAAATCATGTAACAAAACACCTGATACATAGCAAGAGCTGATTCAGTATGAACTGGAATCACTTTAACATGTAAGGGATGGCAAGATTTTGGGAAGCATTTTGAAGAAGAAGGAGCAAGGAGAACTTCATTTAATTGCAGGGGGTTCTATTAAGGGTATTTGATTCATATTTTATTGAAAGAAGATTCTTTGAATGGTTTTCATTTGGACAGAGTTACAAAATATATAGGTGACTTTTTTTTTTCCCCCTAAATGAGAAGACAGAAAAAGGGAACATGCTGAGTATTTACTCAACTTCCTGAATCTTAGATCTGAGCCTAAGAATTTAAGTTTATCATTGTCAATTTTATACAAGAATGGGTCGTTCTTGGGCTGGGGTTGTAGCTCAGTGGTAGAGTGCTTGCCTAGCATGTATGAGGAACTGGGTTCGATCTTTAGCACCACATACAAATAAATAAAAATAAAGGCCATTGACAACAACAACAACAACAAAAAAAAAACAATGGGACTTTCTTATCTTGAAAAAATTATAGGTTTGATAGAAACATTTATGATTTCAAGTCCAAAATCATATGGTACTTTTGAATAAAGTTATAAAAATTGTTTTTTTCAGACTTATCTTTGAATATTGTGATCAGGTATTAATACTATCAAAAATGGATTTTTCCTCCATCATGAAAAAACCAATCTTTGTTAGGCTTAAGAAAATGTACAATCGAAATTTCAATTCTTTCCACCAAGGGGGATCAATGGAAAATCTTACATATTAAACCATTCCAAAGGGTGCATATTGAGCATTATGAAATTCAGTTTTGGCATGTGCCATGTAGCATAAATGAACGTTTTCTAGTTCTGGAATGAGTTGCTTTTACTATTCATCTGCATTTCTGCATAGAAGTCTATTGAAATGCAAGGAGCAAGAAAAAAACAGAAAATCAGCATAGCAAACCAACAGACATCCTAATTTGTTTAGATTTGCATTGAAGTTATAGGATCATATTTTTCCAAGTATAAAGAACTTGGCCAGTTCATATCTTAAACAGTGGAGAGAGTAGAAGCCTGGATATCTAGTATTTCTTTAGAAAAATACAGGGATGTGAAGTGGAAGACTTGTCTAGACAGCTAGGACATGTCCTTGTAATTTTTTTTAAAGAAACTTAAAAAAGAAATGACAAAGCAGATGATCTTCATAGTTCTAGGGAGTGGATACCTGGCATAGTCTTTTCCCAGATCAAAAGCAATGCAATAAAGGTCGGATACAAAGGTCAAATTAAAAAAGGTAGTCTTTACGTAGCTTCTCCAACTTTTGCAATATATTTGATTCTGTCTCAGCAGCTAGTGAAATAAGGCTTATAGAGATATATTTGCTAAAATACGCTTATGAAATATTGGGAATTTAATTTTCTCCTTAGGTTCATTTTAAAAGCACAGACTAAGCAATCTTGATTTCCCTACCTGCCAGCAAGAATGCTTGGCTCATGCATTGCAAGTGGAATTCAGCTGTGAATAAATAAATGAAGAAGCAAATTGATCAGGTCAGTAAGTCTCTATGCGTCTGGAATAGCAATACTCTCAATATTATTGCTTACCAGTCGGAACATGTGTGTGAACATCTGCCTGCTCCAGCAACCACTCTCCGTTCAACTTCACTGAAGCAGGACGTACATGTGAAATAAATCTACTCAAGTGCATCTACTTTTCCCTTTCTTAAGTAGAATTAACTCCTTTCATCTCTGCACTTTCTTCTGTAGATCCCGGGGTAATTTATAGACATTAATGAAACCCAAGGCAAAAGATTAAAATTATTAAGTTCATTTTAGAAATGAAGAAATGAACATAGAGAAGGTTAAATGACTTGTTCTATACCAAATGAGACCAAAAAAGAAATAAAAGAACTGTGATGCTATGACTTGAAAAAACAATATATACTCTTCGTAAGAGGAAAAAACTAGAAGCATTTATGTAGAATCCTACACATCAAAGATTTATCTAGCTAAAATATTTCTCATTGTTTGGAAATGTTCTTATCAAAATAATTTGGAAGACAATTATCAATTATTCACAATAACCTATATTAGGAGAGGCTGTAACTTTGAACAGTACAATCAAGATATGTATAAGAATTTTAAAAAGTCTTCATTATTTCCCAGAAGAATATTCCATGTTGACATGGGACTTACTTTATTTTTTGCTTTTTTGCATGTCACTATATTTTATGTGATCTGGTAGTATTATAAACACAGATAGTGAAATGAACTAAAATACTTTTGAACAGTCTCCCACATTAAAATGTACAGTTCAAGCTACTAAACAGGATGAGTTCCCTTCCATTCCTGAATTTCATCTGAGCATATTCCCTCTGCTCCAAGGTCCAATCCTGCCACAAGCAAGGTGATCATATATAAGAAGGGACTCTAGGCTGCACACTTTATCTCAAGCTTTTTCCTGAGAAGAGCTTAGTACATTACAATGGTACCCGAAGAATTTTTCTCTACTGTGCTACAGTATGAATGACTGGACTCTAAATCTGTGTGCTGATGGTTGGTCAGCAATGTTTGGTCATTTAGAACATAGAGATTCCTTGTTAGGATTTCTGAACCTTTAACTGACTGAGCCCAATATTCAAAAGAAAGAGAATCAGACTTGAAGAAACTGCTAACGGTTAGTTTGAGCAAAGTTTCTAGATACTAGGACAACATGAAAATGTGGCTCATGTGAAAGAATTTCTTTATAACACACATTGGACTGGAATCACCTCTGTGGTTTACGGAGGGGTACCTCCGTAAACTCAGGTGCTTAATGCACGTGGCCCGTGCAAACCACACACTCCCTTTTCCAAAGCCAAGGATCCTCTGAGAAGTTCTCAAATGGCACATGGATTAATGGCTCCAGTGCTCCACTACTTCTGAGACATTACCCTGACCCTCCCATTCTCTAGTCATTATGGTCAGGATCCAGGTCAGCTGGGGTGCAAAGGATGGACCTTAGCTTTAATGTTGAATTTTATTTATTTCCTATGCCTTGGCATAGCAAACCTAAAGTTGAAGTATCTGCAGAGAGCATGTTTAGTTTTGAAAATATTTAGCATTTCTGGAATGAATGAATGGAAATTCAGTAATGAAAGATAATATTTTGAGTTAACCTTTGATTAGACTAATATGTAGTGATAAGGATTTAGAAAAAATAATTTGGTATTTGATTACAGTCATGGAAAATATGTTTGATATGGGATATAAGGGGAAAATTCTGTCCAAAAAAAAAAAAAACAAAGAAAAATTCATACACTTTTCCTCATGAAGCGAAAGTTAAAAATGATCACCATTTCCTTAGAGAAGACTGGAGAGTGTTTGAATATTAAATATATTTTTTCATAGTGTAGTATTTGCATTCCTTGTAATTTAGCCTTTATAAAAGTTAGTCATTCTAAAACAAAATGTTCAAATAAATTTTTCAAATCTCTGACTTGTGAAAAATACTTCCAAGCCTCATTTCTACATCTAGTGCTCCTAGTCACTCATGAATAAGACCAAGGGCTTAAGGGAATCTTTTATTTATTTATTTTTTAAACATCAGGATAATTAATCACATTTCTTGTGGGAAAGCTTTAGAAAATAAATTTTGTTTGCACTAGACTTAAAGAATCTAAAAAGGAAATCTTAAGAGAATCCTATGGCAAACTCTGGCCTCTAAGAAGATTGTGTGGCTCCTGCCATGAGGTCACCTTTATCTGGCAGTTATTACCTGCTCTGCAGTCTTCATTCCCAGCTGTGTGACTCCTTCCTGAACACATCCTCCCTGTTCAATTCATAAAGAGAACTTGACCTACTGCACTCTGACCCAACTCCCCAGCTGTTTCTTTCAGGGCAATTTCTTGTATTTCCAGTGTCTTGTACAACCTCATATTATATTGATTTTTAAGAGCTGTTTCAATCTCTACTTCATCCTCCCACTCTTTTAAATCCTAGTTTAAGGTCAGCGATGCCTGCAGAGAATATTGCAGGAAGAAGTATTTAATCTGCACATACCTGCAAACTAAGACTCCTTAGTCCAGGGAAAGTGCTTTTGAGATTTCCTCAACTTCCTACCTAAATGTTGTTCTGATATAGAACCGTGTAAGAGAAAACTATTAAAATAGAGACAGGAATACAAATGAGAAATTAATAAAATTAGACTCAACTTGAAATTGAATTTTGGATCCAGTTACTCTTAAACAATGTAGATGTGATATTTTAAACACAAAGATAGTATTGAGTTTGGACTTGGGTGTCAGAAACTTAGCTTCAGTGGCTTAATCAAATAAGGTTTATATTTATTCAAGAATATTTATTCAAGGATACCATGGTAACTGTATCTTTTTAAAGAAGTTCACCGCTCAATCTTCATCCATCTTTGAGTTTCCTCCAAACTAGAGGCTTTACCTTCAAGGTCACAATATACCTGAGAAATGTCAGGCATCAAAACTACATTGCAGGCAGGAAGAAAAATAAGGACAAAAGCTGACTTGTATTTTTTTTTTTAATCTTAAAAACAAGAGTTTTTTTTTTTTTACCCGAAGGAGGAAAAGACTTCCACCTTCCACTCTCATATCATTTGCTAGAGGGATGACACATGTAATTGACATTTATGTAAGGATGTAAGGGATGTGAGAAATCCAGAATTTTAGCTGGGTATGTGATCATCCCTCAAAATAAATCCAGATTTTGTTGGTAAAGAGAGAGGGTGAACTGGACATTGAGTAAATAAAAGCTAGTTTCTGTCCTAATAATATTGCTAAAGGCTGCCAAAAAGAATGACTGCAGGTACTGTTCAACTAAGCTAATTGCTGCTTTCAATTCTCAAATCCCCTTCTCCAAGCTCTAAGTCACTGAGCTGAAAAACAGAATATAGAGTAGTTTCTAGATCATTCTACATATCCTTGATTAAAAATTATCTCAAACAATTTGGAATTGTTTTCTATTTAGGCATGTTATGTTGGAAGCAGAGATCAGCAAACCAAGGGCTACTGACCAAATCTGGCCTTAAGCCCTTTTTGTAAATAAAGTGTTATCTAAATACAGCCACTTCCTATTGTTCATATAAGGCTCCTTGCAAGCTATACTAGTAGAGTTGAGTCCTTGAAATAGACTGCATAAACTGCAAAGCCAAAAGTATTTATTATTTGACTCTCTCCAGAAAGTTTTCCAACCCTGGTTAAACAAACAGCCCTGTTCTTGTTAATCTGGGATGAGGGAGGTCATTAGTTCCATATTTGCACACTTCACAGGATATTTTCCCTGAGAGAAATAGCCTAGTGAGTGAAAACTAGAGAAACAGAAGGTGGTGAAAGAAAAAGGTAATGATATCTGGAGGAAAATATCAGTTTTATTTAAGAGATAATTCTAAAATTGAACCACCAGAATACAGAACTATGAGTGCATTTGGAGAATAACTTAAAATTCCTATTAGGAATTTGACTCAGTGTTAATATTTCCAACTTCCTTCAGGAGTCCTGAATTGAGCTTGACTTTGTTAACAAAACAAGCCTGGAATATTCTCACTGACTAGGATCCCACAGAGCTATTAAATACTCAACTAATTCTCAGAACCCCAAAGATTGAATCATCTATTATTTCAAGCATATCATTAGCAATACTCACAAAAAAAACAACCTTAGACAGATGTGAGATTCATGATCGTTTCTAATATGCTGCCTAGTTTTGCATGAAGGTACTGATGAGCAAAGAATAAAGAAAACGGAATTCCGTCAAGAGTGACTGGATATTGAAGAATAAAGAGCATGATACTTGAGTTATATCAAAAGACTTTTCTACTCATTGCATATGAAACTGATCAGAAGTTTTAGTTCTAGTTTTGTTTTTCAGAAGCACAATTCCATTTACCAAGTACATTGTGGGAAACTCGTGTCACATGTCTCATTGTTAATTATAAGAACACAGGATACTTAGGTTTTAACTGAGTATACACTTGAAACAAAGATACTAAGGCTAGCTGTGCAAGCATTTTCTCAATTTGCCTCTCAATTCTTCTATTTTCTTAATAAACTCAGTTATACTTTTAGAGCAGAATTGATTTTTAACTTTCTCATTTTCTGCCCTAATTTTTTTCTCTAATTTTATGTTAGTTATTTTCTCAGTAATTAGTTCTTCCTTGACAATAAAAAATTTGAGTAATTTTAATACTCATAAAATTGAAATATTTTAAACAAAACTTTATTAACCTCCATAGCTATTATTGCTCAAAGATATTATTTCTTTTTTCTTCTTTAAATGACTATTAAAGCTTCTTGGTAAGATATTGTAAATTAATGTATCACCACTAAGATCACATTTCTAGTTTATTAGAAATGGCAGCAAAAACACTTTACAAATCTTAAATTTCCAAACATTGAAAGACTTGCATTATTTCGATATTTCCCATATTTAGGTTTTCCAGTAAAATAATATTTAAGCAGATATAAACGTAAGGGTATCTTTATGCCAATTTATAAAATTTGTATAAAATTTGATCAGCGTTTCATTTACTTAAAGTTTTGATAAATCTTAGTTACCATTTTTAAAATACTGTTACAAAAATATTTTTTTATTATTGCTAAATCTTTTCTGACTCTGCATGTATGATTTGTTATGGTTATATCTTCAAATATCTATTATATGAAATCTTTCCGTCTAAGTGCAGAAGCACTCAGAAAAGTTAATTTTTATTTTTAAAAATAAATCAGCTAACTTATAAAGAAATATAATCATCAGAGGAATCTCATTATTTTTAACTTGTCAAACTAACAGAGTCATAATGTTTTATATTACCCAGTGTCGCTGAGTATATGAGGAAACAGGCGCACCCCAGTTCAATCTTGGCGGCAGTGTACACAGGCACCTTCACTTGTAATTTGACAACAGCAATTGCATTTCTATTTGTGCCATCCCCCTGACTCAGCAATTCCACTTCTAGGAATACATCCCTCAAATATAATTACACATCTGAGCAAAGGTTGCTCCTTATAATATTGTTGGAATGAAGTTTAGAGGAAAAAAAAAGTCTAATATCCTGAGTCTTTGCTCTTCACCATTACTTAAATTGCTTGTGATTGCTTCCTTTTTAGGAATAATCCACAAGTTACAACCATTTCTATAATTGTAGTTTCTTTATTCCTTTGTATGCAATTCTCTTTATTACCCCTGAAGTTACCTGCATTTAATTTAAACTAAGAAATAAACCTACCAAACACTTTTGTTATGGTGATGCCTTAAGGACCATTTGGGTATTGAGCAGAATTCATCAAACTCAGTCCCCAAAGAATCAGTAGCCTTCAAAATTTCTCTTCTCAGGGCCAGAATTATATAATTTTAATATTTTCAAAAAGTAGAATAAAAAAGAATCATTTGAGATAAAGATATTATAAACAACTAAAAATTAAATCTCACAACTATGAGTTAAAGTAAAACAGAAATAAGAGTAGTTGGTTGGAACAAGAGCAGAACGAGACAAAAATAAGGTCAGGGGTGGGATAATTGGTGCTGGAAAAGATGATATGAGCTCTTTCTATTTCCTTCTTTGTGAAGATTTAAACTTGCTTTCATATTCAAGTCTCAGAAAAATGTCACGAAGATGCACAAAATAAGGTATTTTTGTGCATAAAAGTAATATGATTATTCAATTGACCAAAATTTATAACTTGAGTATAACCCATTTTGATATTTGGATTGTTTGATTATTAGACATAAATTAAGTCTGCAGATAACATCTATTTGGACAACTCGGCTATCACCTGCTATTAATGGTGCTATTTATTTATTATTCAGACACTATAAAATACACATATATCTTTATTCATATTTAGATAGATATGAACACATGGACGAACAAACACAATAAGAATCATCACATAAATATCCCCCTTTAAAATTAACAACAGAAGTATAAGAAAAATTAATATACAAATTGCTGAAGTTTGTGTGTAAGACTGAATCCTTATCATTATGCCTTTTGTTTTCCCTGGGGCTGTATAATATTTGCATTTATCATATTTATTATGATGGAAAATTGGAAACTATTAAGAAGTTCAACTATAAGAAATTAAATAAATTATGATACACATATTTTTTGTTTTGTTTTTAATTGATTTTATTTTTTAAATACATGACAGCAGAATGCATTACAATTCTTATTACACATACAGAGCACAATTTTTCATATCTCCGTTTGTATATAAAGTATGCTCACACCAATTCATGTCTTCATACATGTTCTTTGGATAATGCTGTCTATCACATTCCACCATCATTGCTAATCCCCTGCTCCCTTCCATTCCCTCCCACCCCTCTGCCCTATCTAGAGTTCCTGTATTCCTCCCATGCTCACCCTCCCTACCCCACTATGAGTCAGTCACCTTATATTACAGAAAACATTTGGCATTTGTATTTTGGGGATTGGCTAACTTCACTTAGCATTATCTTCTCCAACTCCATCCATTTACCTGCAAATGCCATGATTTTATTCTATTTTATTGCTGAGTAATATTCCATTATGCATATATGCCACACTTTTTTTTTATCCATTCAGCTACTGAAGGGCATCTAGGTTGGTTCCACAGTTTAGCTATTGTGAATTATGCTGTTATAAATATTGATGTGGCTGTGTCCCTGCAATATGCTGTTTTAAGTCCTTTGGGTATAGACTGAGGAGAGGGATAGCTAGGTCAAATGGTGGTTCCATTCCCAGTTTTCCAAGGAATCTCCATACTGCTTCCCATATTGGCTGCACCAATTTGCAGTCCCACCAGCAATGTATGAGTGTGCTTTTTCCCCCACAATCTCACCAACACTTATTTTGATTTGTCTTCATAATAGCTGCCATTCTGACTGGAGTGAGATGATATCTTAGAGTAGTTTTGATTTGCATTTCTCTAATTGCTAGAGATGATGAACATTTCTTCATATATTTGTTAATTGATTGTATATCCTCTTCTGAGAAGTGACTCTTCAGGTACTTGGACCATTTATTGATTGAGTTATTTTATTTTATTTTTTTGTGCTTAGCTTTTTGAGTTCTTTGTATACCCTAGAGATTAGTGCTCTATCTAATATGTGAAGGATAAAAATTTGCTCTCAAAATGTAGGCTCTCTATTAACCTCACAAATTGTTTCTTTTGCTGAGAAGAAAGTCTATCCCCTTTATTGGTTCTTGATTTTAATTCTTATGCTATAGGAGTCTTATTAAGGAAATTGGGTCCTAATCCCACATGATGGAGATTAGGGCCTACTTTTTCTTCTACTAGACACAGGGTCTCTGGTTGTATTCATAGTTTCTTGATCCACTTTGAGTTGAGTTTTGTGCATGGTGAGAGATAGGGGTTTAGTTTCATTTTGTTGCATATGCATTTCCAGTTTTCTCAGCACCATTTATTGAAGAGTCTATCTTTTCTCCAATGCATGTTTTTTGGCTCCTTTGTCTAATATAAGATAATTGTAATTCTGTGGGTCAGTCTCTCTTTCCTCTATTCTGTACCATTGGTCTACCATTATGTTTTGGTGCCAATAGCATGCTGTTTTTGTTACTATTGTTCTGTAGTATAGTTTAAGATCTGGAATAGTGATGCCACCTGCTTCACTTTTCCTGCTAAGATTGCTTTAGCTATTCTGGGTCTCTTATTTTTCCACCTGAATTTCATGATGCCTTTTCTATTTTCATGAGGAATGCCATTGGGATCTTGACTGAAATTGCATTAAATCTGTATAGTGCTTTTGGAAGTATGGTCATTTTGATAATATTAATTCTGCCTACCCATGAGCAAAGTAACTTTTCATCCTTTAAGGTATTCTTGATTTCTTTCTTTGGGGTTCTGTAGTTTTTATTATATATCTTTCACCTCTTTCATTAAGTTGATTCCCAAGTATTTTTTAAGGCTATTGTAAATAGGGTAGTTTTTCTCATTTCCCTCTCAGAGGATTTATCACTGATATACAGAAATGCTTTTAATTTATGGGTATTGATTTTATATCCTGCTACTTTGCTGAATTCATTTACTAAATATTTAATAAAACACAAGCCACCACAAAAGTTACACTGAAGAAAAACAATTATCTTGGAAATAGGCAGTATGTCAGACACACTCATTACTTAAAATTACTCCCAACCCTCTTTTCTTGTTAGCACACCCCTTTTATATATTTAGCATTTTTAGGTATAATGTAGCAATTCTTTGTTTTCAGTTGTGTGTGTGATCTGATTCTTTTTTCTATGTTCACAAATAAAATCTTACAAGTTGGTTATTTGAACATGTTCCATGTTTCCATGTTCAAATCAAATTGCCTGGTGTCCACTGTGTATTCAATATCAATAAAATTAGTCCTCTGCAACCACAAATTCCATATCTGTGAGTTCAACCAACCACAAATAAAAAATATCTAGAAAAAATTTCATCTGTACCAAATGTGTATAGACTTTTTTGATCACTATTCCCTAAGCATTACCAAACAACCCTATTTACCTAATTTTAATATGTATTTCCTAATATATGATTTACATAGCGCTTACATTGTGTTAGGTATTATAAGTAATCTAGAGATGATCTAAATATAAGGAAGGATATTCATTGGTTATATGCAGACCCTATTCTATTTTATATAAGGCTCTGAAGTACTTTTGAATTTTGGTTTCCATAAGGGACCCAGGAGGCAATCACTGTAGATGCTGAGGGAGGACTATGAGGCTCTATTAAAAGTGCAAGAGTTTATGCATATTAATTTCTTCAATTTTGGCGGGAGACTATAGCAGGGATTGAATGCAGGGGCACACGGACACTGAGCCACATCCATGGCACTGTTTTGTATTTTATTTAGAGACAGGGTCTCACTGAGTTGCTTAGCAATCGCCATTATAGAGGCTGACTTTGAAACCAGTATCCTCCTGCCTCAGTCTCCCAAGCCACTGGGGTTACAGGTGTGTACCCAAACTATGATACAAAAGTTGTTATAATCATTCAATTTTATAGCATGTGCAGACAATGAGAGGCAGAACTTGTTATCCATCCCAGTCTAGAGTGCGACTTTAAGCAGCCGTTCTACCATGTCTCTAAAATGAAATTCCACCTTGCCTATCAATGGAGAGAAAATCTTTCGAGGAGAAAATATTTTATATTCTTTTTATTTTCTAATTCTGCACATTTTCCTTTTTTTTTTTTTTTACAAACAGGGATTCAATAAGATGAAAATCATGTTTTTTTTTTTTTGTTTGTTTGTTTTGTTTTGTTTTGTTTTTGCCAAACACCACTCTGTAAATCAAATAGCCAGAGGGGACTTAAACTAGAGATCTATGCTTTTGGGGGAAAAAAAAAATCTAAATGCTGTGTTGTTGCTGGGCCTGACACTGCACGGTATCCACAGAGCTGATGATTTGAAGTTGGTAGGACGACTATAATACATTCATTGTAATCTTTAAGCAGCAAGTTTGAAGGCAAACCCTTTAAGGACACAACTTCAGTTTCTTTTTAGCTTTTTCAGTTAACAAACATTCTTTTCTGTACACACAAATCCTTTGTGTTTTCATTTTATTATAAATATAGTGCTTGTAATGTAAAAGAAAAACATATCAGACAAGTCAAACAAGCAGTGGAAACTTTATTCACACTGTTGCAATATAGGAGAGACATGTAATAATGGAGAAAAACTGAACTCAGACCCATTGAAATAAAAGGCAGAATTTTAAAAATCTGGAGGGTACTAGGGGATATTCTGGTGGAGATCCATCAATATAAATAAACATCTGTGTTTGCTAATTGTTATTTATTAAAGTTAGGGTTCTGTGGTCCCACAGAGGCTGGGAAATAGAGACTCCATATCCCTCCATGATTGCATTTCAAAGCAATAATTCCCAGGTCCTTGAGAAAGACATTTTTGGATTAGAGAGGACTTATATCTGAAAGCGGCAGAGAAAGAATTTACAACTGCAAGTTTTCTAAAATAAATGCTTTAAATAAAGGGAGGTTAAGTCAAGTTCCCATGGTCAGAAAGAAATCTGTCTAAAGTTTAAAGAAGTTGAAAGCAATACTAAGGTTGTCTTGATTAGTAGAGAATTTGGAAAATGCATGAGTTCTGGAAGAATTAAAAATATTTCTTATCCTACTCATCAGAAAGATACCTCATAAAATATTGGTATTTTTGTTTTGATATTTATACATCAAATATTTGTAAGTATTATTTTATCATACATGCAATATTATAGTTCTATTTCCATCTCATTCTTATCAGAGCCAGGACTGAAGTGAAATCAGATGAAAATCTGTCATTAATGACTACAAGAGTGAAACTCCCTCATATACACTATAAAATTTTTATATTTTAGATATTATGCAAAGCCCTTTACTTAGTAGCCTGATTAAATTTTTCCTAAACCCTGTAAGTACTATTTGCATCCACACTCTACTTTTTTAGATGAGAAAAATGAAGCTAAGAGATGCTGAATAGCTTACTGAGAATTACACAACTAGTGATTAGTTTTATAGAATTTGTTTGAAATCCAAGCTGCTTGACTCCAAATCCCTATCTGGTAACCTCTACACTCAATTGTGTCTGATAGATTCTTTGTGTACTTTACAGTACATCATTACTCTCCCTTGGAGGGTTGACATTGTTATCCTCACAGGACCAAGACCTTTAAATTACATTTCAAATAATTATATTTTCCATCTTGAGTATATTATAATTTTTTTAAAAAAACATGCATCTAGGAAAGCTTCGAAATGTTCATTTGGGATTTAGCATCTGAATTTAGAATGTCTTCATGCTACCAACATAAAAATATCTGCCTTCTCCTTCATTAGCAAGTGAAACCTCTGGGATACAATTCAGCTTCAAAGAAGCACTATTTACTGGAATAAGCTCCCAATCCAGAAGTATCTTTGCTTTTTCCAATTACATGTAACTCACTAAAAGAAAAGCCAATTATGCTATATAACATATTTCAGTCCAATTTAGTAATTCCCAATTCAGGTCCAGGATCTTAGAAAAAAAAATTCAAGTATCTTTTTGAGACACTAAAGTGTTTTCAAGAAAAATTAATTTAAATTCAGTTTTAAATCAGTCTGATCTACTACCTGAGTAGTATTGTGTTAAATTCAAGATTACCAGCAGTGGTAAAGAAACAAACAATTTAGAGCCATTCACTTCGTTAATGCTGCTCTGTGTGAGGCTTGGTGCCATGCATGAAAGAAGACGAAAATGATGCTCACACAGCTGAGTGTTTGAAGGCCATGGAGATAGGCACATGGTCTCCAAGAAGGAGACCTAGAAGGCTGGAGTAATAGAATGGGAAATAGAGGATAGAAGGTCGGGGAAGGTAAGAGATGAATACAAGTAAGTTGGACTGGGCAGGGCTTTTGATGTCAACATAAGAAGGTTGGGCTTTATTTTGAACTATGCAGTCCTGGGAGAATGAAGGTAACAGAGCACTTTACCTTCATCACAGAGCACTTTACCTTCATGATGAGACATGATCATAATTACATGTATAAGGAAGATGAAGGGTAGCAGTATAGATAAAGGGGGCAAAACTGGAGGCAAGAAAACTAACCAAGCAGGAGATGATGGTGTCCCAATCTAAAATAAGAGGCAATATGGAGTTAGCAGGGGAATACTTAGACAGCATAATTAAGTTTCAGGAAATTGCTCATCAATTAGGGATCTATTTGTTCTCTTGACATTTCTAGCACCAGGACAAATCATTTATTTCACTAAGATGTTTTCCTTTGGTTAAGACCATTAATGGTTTAATTAAACAAGTAGCTCTATTCTTATTCTAATGAGGGGGTCCTGACATATATATGTTAGATCTTTTACATAGACTGATATGCTCTATTTTTAAGACCTAAATTGGAGGAAGAAGTTAACCCTTGGTTCCTTAGGAAAAATAAAGCCAAGCATTATTTGAAAGCTGGAGGCGTTACAGCAGACAGTCAAGTCAGAGGTATTTAATCCACTATGAAAAGTAGATATTCCCCATGTGAGTAAATTGCTGCAGGCCATTCTGAATGGAGCAGCTGAGTTTGGTTATCATTGCTGTTTGGGGGACTTTGGTTTGCAGTTGTCTTTGAAGGTTTTAAAATGTGATATCTCATTTCTAATAGTGCCTTCAGTTGGCATGCATGAATAACACTTAGATGGGAACCAGAATCCTAGAAAGGAAAAGGAGCAAGTATTTTCATCATAAAGATCAATACCATTTCAACAGTGAAATAAGCAAATAAAAAGTGAGGATTTTATTTTAAATTGCAACCTGGGAAAATGAATTCTTTAGTGGCAAAATAACATGTTCCACATAAACTGGTGTTTGGACTGTCTAACCTGATAATAGAACATAACAGAATTGCTAAAGTAATACATGCATACTTGGTGAAACAGACCCTCTCCCCTGAATATCAATTCTCTCAGCTAAGCTTGTTTTAAGAACTGGAAAGCAAACAATTTGCTCATAAATTCTTGGACAAAATTTTAAAATGCTAGCAGTCTTTGTAACTGGCAGATCACAAGATTTGGAAAACAAAGTGGTAGAAAAGAGGGCCAAATTATGAAGTATGAGGAGTCTGACTAGAACTTTTAAGAACATGCAAGTGTTTAGTCAATGAAAATGGGCCAGGAGGCTATTTAACTCAAGTCCACATTTTCTGGGTAGCTTCTCTGGAGTTATCCTAAACCTGAGACAAACCATTTCTCTGATTTTTTTCACATCTCTTCATTTTGCCTTCCTAGAATGGCAACTCTCAGAAAGCTGGTAGTGATGCACATGGATCAACTTTTTGGAGATAATTTTGTCAGGATTTTGTAAAATTGAACATATATTTACCCTATGACATAATAATTCCATTCCTAACAATCTAATAAAAAATATGTGAAAATACATATACACCAAATGTATCAAAACTTGTACAAGTATTTCAAAGTAGCTCTATCAACACTCTAACAAATGTCCTCAGGAGAAGGAATAAACACATTCTGCTACATACAGATAAAGAGATACTACTCAGTAATACAATGTATGGACAATAGATACATGCAAAAACATGGGTTCATTACAAAACCATTATGTTGGACAAAAAAACTAATCTCAGTATAAGATATTTAATATGATGCTGTTTATAAGGTGAGCAGAGATGTCCTATAACTCAATAATGGTATAATTTGTTAAATTTTATCAGATATCTGTAGTTCACTGAATGAAAATTTTACTTAAAGAGAAAAAAGAATTGTTAACAAGCAGAGCACAGCTTAATAGTACTGAAGCAAACTATTTGTTTGGAGAATAATTTAAAAGATGATGATTACTTAGCATAATTAAGTTGAAATATTCATATCCATTTAAAGAATGAGGCCAGTTCTCTCTGGGAATAACCTTTAATCCCTAAGAAGACAATATCTTACATGAAGAAAGATACATATTTTTAAGTTAGCTGCTCTAGTCTGCATGTGTCCAATTAATTGAACTAACTAGGAGGGTACTAAAAATGAATTAGAGAAGGGGCATTAAAATATAGCTGCTCTTTGAAACTGTGACTTGATCAGGCAGAACACTTTTACCTATACTAATTAAGATGGTATTATATGATTTAAGTTTCATGAAAATATTAACAGCTGAGTAGCTATATTAGGCTCATATTGTTTGGCTCTTAGCCCAATTCTGGGCAAATAATTATTGGCTAATGCAAAACAATAAAAGCTACAAGTAGTCCTATCAGACTCAATGGATTTCTTAACAAAGTAAGTATATAGCAAGTCAATATTAAAACAGTTGAGACAGAAACCCATGCTCTCCTCATTTAAGGTACTGGACTTGGAGGCTTAGGCTAGTATCTCATTAAAGAGAAAGCTGGCACCACATTTTATTGAAGTACCCTTTAAGTGTATTGTTTTGTTCCATAAGGAGAATCAGAATAGCTCTTTTAAAAAAATGAGTAGATTACATTCTGAGTACTTTCACTAAGTATTCTTCATCAATTATTAATTGGAATGAGCAATTTGGCAAGAATTAGGGGCTACTACTCAAAACAAGTCAAATTTATTCTGTCTTAGGATACTGGTATTGCCTAAATATTTTCTTATTGAAAAAAATTAGCGTTGAAGGGAATAATTAATAATCTTGTAGAAAGCCCTGTGATTTATAAGTGAAGGCTAGTCATCTTCTCCTGTACAGAAAGAGAAAATGTGACTCCAAAAGCAAAAAATGTTTTGCACACCCAAGACTGCGTAGCAAAAGACATGTCCTACGTAAATTTATCTGAAAGCATATCTTCTCTTTTCTTCTTCTTCTTCTTCTTCTTCTTCTTCTTCTTCTTCTTCTTCTTCTTCTTCTTCTTCTTCTTCTTCTTCTTTTTAGCCCTAATAGCCTTCATAACGATGATAATTAGATAAAAAGAAGGATGTCAAGAAAAAATATATAATCTAGATAAATGGAGGATTAGTCTACTTTTAGAATATTAATTGATTTACTTAGCAAGGAGATTTAATGTCCTAAAATATTTAATCTAAGTAAATAAAATATATACTTAAGTCCTTGATTCAAAATTCACCAGACTGTGTACATTATATTTATGTTCTGGCCTGTTCAAAATTTAATAAAAGAAGAAAATGCTTAATAAAATATTAAATTATTGATAACCATGGAAAATCAACAGAAAAAAGAGTACCTTTAAAAAACTATTTTGACTATTTCAGGAACATCAGAAACTGATATAAACAGAAACAGAAGACAGAAACCATTTGGTTTTATATAGGAACAAAAAGTATTAAGATTAATGATAGCATTACTTGGTTTTTCAAATTTTTAATATCATTTATTCATTTCCTTTCACTACTGCACTAATTAGAACCTCTAATACTACCCTAAAAAGAAGCAGTTATAGTATTGTTGTTTAGTTTGCTTTAGTTTGCTGCTTTCTTTTTCTTTCTTTTCTTTTAAAATTTTGACTTGCAGGCTTACATCAATGTTTCCAACCTTTATTTATCCTAAGAAATAATATGCACAACTTAATGCACAATTTATCATAGAAATGAAGGTTGAAAACACTGTTGTAGGTCTACAAGTATGAACATATGCATTTAAAATATAAATTTTGCACACCCAGTGACTCTAGAGACTGAGGCAGGAGAATAGAGAGTTCAAATCCAGCTCAGCAATTTAGCAAGGCCCTAAGTAACTTAGTGAGACCCTATCTCAAAGCAAAATAGAAAAATAACTGGGGATGTGGCTCAGTGGTTAAGAGTTTCTGGGTTCAATCACTGGTACCAAAAAAATAAAAAATAAAATGTAATTTTCTACTTTAGATCTGAATCAGCTGCATTCGTATTGTTCAGCTCAAAAATATTTTTAAATGTATATTTTTTATTTAATCTACAGATTAAAAATGGATGTTGTTTAACTTCCAAACATTAGATGTTTTATGGCCATCATTTTGTTATTGGGTTTCAATTTAATAATACTCTATTTACTGTCAAATTGCTGAAATTGGTTGATACTCATTTAAAATTAAGTATATAATCTGTTTCATACATTTAGACTGGGAAAAAACTTGGATTCTGAGGTTATTAGATGTAGTATTATATCCATGTTAATTAAGACAAATTTATTTTTTAATGTTGTTCAGATCAATAGCCTTATAGATTATTATAGTTGAGATAGTTTCATCCTGTTTGTTCCTGTCAAAATTATATGAATTTAGAAATATGAAGAGAGATATCTTTAGTAAGTGTGGAAGCTGTTATAATAATATGCACAACTTAAAGACATATATCTTGAAGAAGTGCATTCTACAATATAATTCTATGAGCAACACAGATATATAATTAGCTCCACAGGGTTCAACTATCCTGTTAAACTCTCAGCATTAATCATGAAATGGAAAATGTAGATGGTTATGATATTTTTGAAGCTCACTTCAAAACACTGATGATTGAAAAATACTGGACATTATATCACACATATTAAAATACAAACATCTGATAAAATCTCCTTTAGATGCCTTTGATAGTAGATCTTAGCATCAGTAATAAGTAATATGCTAAAAATACTAATATGCCTTGATTCTTCATTGGTGTTTTATTAATTGTGTATTCAGGCAATTTCTTTTTGGATTGTCTATTTTCATATATATGACACTAAATAAAAAAAAATCCATTAAGTTTGACAATATCCAAAGTTGGTTTAAGTTATTTGTGCATTTGTATGGACTTAGGAAAACAGATTCAGGATATACATGGAGAATCTAAAAAGCAGAAACATATACACTACAATATAGATATAACATTCTTCAGGAGGAAGAAAAAAACAACTGTGAACATAACTTTTGTGATTTAAAATAAGCTGTCTATATTATTCAGAAGATTGAAGTGTTAAAAAGACTCAAGTTTTGCAAAATCCTAAGAGTAATACTAAGTACAAATACATCATAAGGTTAAAAATGATAGATTCTTTAAATATTTAAATACCAGTTAATTTAAAATTAATATAAATATGGTCTAATGTACAGTCAAGTAGGTATCATAATTTATATCATCAAATGTCCTTTCAAAAAGACTCAAACTCAGTTATAGTTATTGGATTAAGTACTTACGGTATTATTTTAATTGTTATAGCAGTACTTAAATCTCCCTTTTGAAACATGCATAAAACAGCATTTAAAATGTCTTTATCTCAGAATTTTCAACTCAATCATGCTCTCAAAAATAAATATGCATTTTTTAGTACATTTGAAATTAAATTAGAATTTACATTTTAGTAAATCTTCCTATAAAAATACAATATAGCTTCTGGAAATTTACATTCTGGGCCAATGTAACACTCAACCTATGTACACTAGATGTGTATATAGCCAAAATGTTTTTATGTAAACAGGTTACCTATAAAATTGCACTGAATAATTCTTGCAAATTTAACAGGCCACATTTAAAATTCTTGCTAGGTAAAAATTTTAAGGTGGTAGGGATATATTTGTAAAGGGAACAGAATACTCTATCTTCATGTAACTTATATTTTTATAGGGAGAAAAAAATACATTAATAAGTAAAACCCATGGCATACCAGACGGTAAAAACAATGAAACAATGAAGTAGGAAATGGGAGAAGTAAAATGACAAAGGATATGTTGCAAATTTAATACAGTCAGGAAAGACCCTATTGAGAAAAAAGGAATTGGATCAGGGATTTGAAATAAACAGGAGAACAAGCTGTGTAAATATCTGTAGCAAGAACATTGTATTGCAGAAGCCCGGAGGAGACAGCAGCTAGAAGGTTGATGAGCCTAGAGAGCACTGGGTGCAAAGAAAGCACTGGGCTGCAAATGATTGTCAGCTTTGGCTTCTACTTTGAGGGAAGTAAGAGAGAGCTGGAAGGCCAGAAAGAAGAAGGAAATTAGGGCATTTGCCATAAGTGGATGGAAGAGGAGATGGTCATGGTAAGTGAAATAAGCCAGACCCAGAAAGTCAAAAGTCAAACATTTTCTCTGATATGCAGAAGCTAGCCCAAAATAAGAAGGAGAAAGGGCAGGGGAGAGAAAAAGAAAAGAAGGGGAATCCATTAAAATAGAAGATCAGTGGAGGAAGGGGATTGAGAGGAAGACAAGAGAGAAGGGATTAGGAAAGAATAGGTTCCCTCTGTACGTATATGAATATACTGCAGTGAATTTCACTTTTATGTATCCACAATGCACTGAATAAATTTTAAAAAAAACTATAAATAGCAGAAAGATCAGTAAAGTAGAGGGAAGAGAGCAGTGGGAGGAAAAAGGGGATGGAAAGGGGAAGCACTGGGGACTGAATGACAGCAAGTTCTATTTCATGCTTTCATAATTACATCAGAATGAATCCCGATGTTATATAGACCTAAAAGAACCAATAAAAAATAAAATAACCAAAAGCAAGAGGGGTTTGATCTAGCAAAATGGACAAGTTGACTACATTTTTGTGGACTAGATTAAAAGGGTGATGTGCAAGACCTGAAGCAGAAAGACTGGCAATTAAGCTGTTGTAGTTATTCAAATAAGACCAGTTTTTTTTTGTTTGTTTGTTTGTTTGTTTTTAGGCAACAAGGTTAGTTATATTTCTAAAGTAAACAACAGCATTTTCTTGATTTGATGTGTAATGGAAGAACGACAAAATTTTTGCCCTGAGAAACTGGAAGCTAGATTTTCTATGTTCTGGGAATGGAAAGACAAGCCAAAACTGCTTTTTAAGGAGAAAGATCAGGAGTAAGATTTGGATATTTTAATGTTCAGATGCTTATTCTGTATCCAATCCATGGCTTGAGCCCCAGGAGGTAAGGAGACAAAAAGGAATCCTCAACTGATACTAAGAAAGAGTGGCCAGGGAGAGTGGAGCAAAGTCAGGGCAGGGTAGTGTCCTGGAGTTGGAAATGAACAGGTTAAGTAGGTGAAAAGAAAAGAAATGCAAACAGAGACTTTGGTATAAGACTTTGGGTAGATATACAGAATATTTAATAATAACTGGGGTAAAGGCCAAAGAGAGGAACATAGAGGCTTGCAGATCAGTTATGAGGTACTGGGAATTTAGGGGATTTCTCTTCTAAGCATGTGTATTTTTTTCACATAAAGAGGGGAAATGTCATCAGTTAAGATGAAGATGGGGGAGGTAGTAATGTTGGAGATTTTAGTAGAGAGAAAAGGATGTGAAATAGCATTTGATCACAGTGGAAGGATACCGAAAGAATGGACTGTTAATATGACTGCTCTTTATGACCAAGGTGCAAACTTGGAAGACCCCTCTCAGAAACACAAAGTATAGAATGTGGTTATTAACATGAGAAAAAGGAAATCTTTCACTGAGATAAATATGCAGAAAATAACTGCTTCAAATTTGTAGAGTCATTTTTATCTTTGTTTAGAGAAATCTCCAAATTCTATTTTGTTTCTCCTTTGATGTCTCATTTATTGGAAATACTGATAACATGGGAAATGAGACTGAAATCAGAGTTCTAGGGAAAATTTTAATCTACCATCATAAACACCCACTATGTAATAGTAAATTGAAAAAATATTAAGTACTGAGCTCCTAATATGTGTTAGTCATATATATATATATATATATATATATATATATATATATATATATATATAATATTCACAAAAGGAAATTCATGAATAGGAAAAAATATTCTAGAAATAATAAACTACATCCTGTCTTTTCCAATTCCCAGATTCCCAATCACTTTGTACATTGCAAATAAATAATACCAATCAAATATATTATTTAAGATCTTCTGGCAGTAATATTTATAAGTTGTCTAAAATATAATTCTAATATTGTATTAAAAATTGAGCATCTTAAGTAATTGTAAGCCAGAAATTATTTATAACAAAAGGAAACATTTAATCAACCATCCCATCTAAACATTTTTACTTGTCTTTTATGTGTAAACCTGGAGATGTCATTAGAAATCTCGATGAAAACATAGTTTGACAGAAACAAAAGACACTCAATACCCTTGTTTCATTAATCTTGGCATGGTTTCCATTCTGATGGCCCACTGTCTAATGTTGCCCCTTTGTAGTGAGTAGCATGAGGTCACTGCTTTAATCTGTCTTTTGAAGTTAAGTGTTCTGCTTGACTCTGGTTTTTGGTTAACTTTCCTTAAAACCATTTGTAGGGCTCTGCATTCTTATGGTGATATATTGCTTAGGTTTGTTATAAAAAAACTGATTTTTTTTGTGTGATTAAGTATGAGAAGTAGTCTTTTAACCAATTAAAAGAGCTTTTGGAATCACAGAAAAGAATTGTTTTATTTTTAAATAAGCAGATATCTGCACAAACATTTGAAAATCAAGAGTGTTTGTTTTTCTATGCTTTACAAATGCTGTCAGAAAACACAAAGGCAGTATAAATGCATTTGTTCTAAGGCTGGGGAGTAGATAAATAGAACTGGAGTTGGCCTTTCCAATGTTCTGTCTGAGGGAGTTAATTAAATGCTTGTTTTGTTTTCTTGATCTGATGGTAGGTGGTACATATATTGTTTCTTTTTTTTTAAAAAAAATGTTCTACCTATAAATGTTTGAAAGGGAGAAGCTGAAGATTAAAGCATTTCTTTTTCTTTTTTTAACTCTGAGAGAGTTGCTGAGTTCAAAGAATCATTTTAAGAAGTGACAGGAACAGAAGGAGATAGCCATAAATTCAGTAGTATTGTGTGCTAAAACAATCAGTTTCTGAAAAGATATATTTTATTTAAACTCCACCTTCAACATCAGTCACCTTTGTTTAGAATTATAAATAATGCCTCTCTAATAATTATATGCCAGATGTGTTTTGGTTTTGGCTCTGTTTTACTTGTTTTTATGAAACAAGTTCACCATAGTAGGCTAAGACATGCATTTTAGCTAGCTATCAAATTTTAATCAGTTTTGATGAAACCTTCTTGATTTTACCTGTAAAGTACACAGGCACAAATTATCCCAATTTACAAAATGTAAAATTGAAAATATGAAATTGATCATACATTTAACTTATTTTTATTGAGCATTTGCTATGTGCCAAGTATTATTTGCAAGTTCCTATGACCTAAAAGATTGAATATGAGTTTAACAGGAAAGGATGTTCCTGGTGAAAGAACAGTATGAGCCAAGATACAGAGACATTACAGTCCATGACATATGGGGAAGGTGGCAGATACCTCCAGGTGGTTGAAATATGGAATATAGAATTGTAAGAGAATTATGGAGAAAGACACTAATTGAAAAATTTAATGCTAAGGAATTTGAACCTTATGATCTAAAAGGAGACAATAGAGTATATTAAGAACTTTCAGTTTCCCCAAAAGACAAATTTGTCTTTTAGAAAACCAAATCAAGTAGCTTTGTGCCTTCTTCCTGCAATGGGAGAGACTGGAGACACATCAGAAGATTCATATGGAATATTTTGGAAAAGGTCTCGTGGTGAAATTTTTGCAATGCTTGTGGAAAGTAAAGAACAGACTCCTCAGATGTCTGTCACAGGTTTGATTTACTGTCATCGTACCTGTGCCAATGGAAAAGAGAGAAGCCAGCTTTGGCTTTGGCTTCCTTAAGTCATAAAAGAATTATTGAATATAGTAGAAACATAGCAAGAGAAGGAAATTCAGAAGTAATTGTTAAAACTTGATTTGTGACACACTGTAGCTTTGTTTATGTCCACTGATAGGCAAGTGGAAATGCACTTCAGAATAAGGTTCTGAGAAAAAGATACAGAATTTACTTACTGTCACTGATGTAATCAAAACTACAAAAAGTAAATCAAACACACAGAGAGACAAGAAATAAGAATCAAAGACTATAGCTGTATTTATTTAATGGATAGAGAGAGGAAGAGGAACAACAACAAAAAAATGGTATTCAAAGGTTACCAGTTAGCAAGATACAGCAGGGTAATAATGTATCATAAAAGCTAAGGAAGGACACAGCTTCAATGAAGAAGTCAACTTGAACATTGCCAAAGAATGCAACCAAGCACTATGAGGAAAGAAAATAAGTCACAAATTTTAGGAAGGATGCTATTCTTAATAAACATAGAAATATTTCCATGAGACTTGAATTAGAAGTTCCAAAGCAGCAACATGAGTAGGAAGAGCAAGGGAAAGTGTGTGTTTAGCATTTGGGGGGGGGAGAGAGAGAGAGAGAGAGAGAGAGAGAGAGAGAGAGAGAGAGAGAGAGAGAGAGAGAGGATGGAGGAGGAGGAGGAGGAGGAAGAAAATAATTAAATAGTAGAAAAATAATTAAATAGTAATACCAGAAGATAAAACACATAACTAGCAATCTGTTGTTGCTTGTATATTCAGCATTCCTTCTTCTCCTACTCTAAGGAAGAAAAATCCTTCTAATTGTAAAATGGTTCCTTCCCCTCTGTTCATCCTGTGGGATTCTGGCAGTTATTCTAACCCAGGGGACATTAGCAAGCTCAGGGAAGCTCATTTCTGTAATGACAGGCTAGAGGATCAGGTCTGAAGGCCAGGCCTCACGTGGGGCTAGACTGTTTTTGGTGGGAGCCAGGTATAGATACAGACATGGGAGTGAAGACATGGCAGGAAAAATGATCATTTGAGCCTTGGATGCTGTCAGGTCTAAGACTCTTGTTTCTTAGGTCTTTTCAAATTTGTGAATCAGGAAATTTATGATACTAGTTTGTTTTGTCACTTGCAAACACCAGAATCCCAGATGCTATAGGCTAATGTCAAATAACTACTGTAAAATAGTAGAATATACAATCCCAGGAAAGTGCAATGGAGAGAATAAGTTAATAGAGGATGAGAGAGGAGATCTAATATCAACAGGTGGGAAATAGAGCCTTCAAGAAAAATAAGGACCTTTTATAGTCTGAGGGGATTAAAAAGGTGAAACAAGGTAGCAATACTAAATAAATAAATAAATAAATAAATAAATAAATAAAGGGAAGGAATAGAAGTTTATAAAATAGGGTTTAAATCAGAATGATAACCAGTTGGCTAATTCACTTCAAGTGGTCAACTCCTCAATTCTGTGGAGAAAATTTCCTCAATTCTGTGAGGGAAACCCCTCTGAAATAATTAATTTGCCTAATTTCATAGTACAGACCTATTTTGATTCATGAGATACAGATACAACTTAGTTCATTAAGTAAAGGCAACTTGAGTTTAATCAAATTCTTTGTACTCTCCACACACATACAGTACCAAGGTTTTGGAGATCTTTTCTTACATTTTTATTTTTGGAAAATGAGAAATAAATACTTTTTTAAAATAATACCTGTTGAGAATTCTATTTCTTTCAATCCCAACAATTTTGGAGCTAAATAAGGAAAAATACTGAGAAAGTGTATGTGGACTAAAGGACAGATGAATTATAAGTTCTGATGCTACAGAGTGAAATAGAGCTCACTTTGAAGTATAAAGAAATATCAGTGCTTGGATAGCATTTGGAGGAGGATGAGTCATGCAAGAGGAAATTTGGAATTAGGTAGACTATACTTTTTACTTTGATTTCATATGTAGAACTACATGTTAGAAGTTGAAATTTAACCACTCATTAAATTGACATCTTTGTGACAGGGAAGAGTCATGATATATAGTTCAGCCATATTTCTTGTTCAGATTTATTTATTTACAGTCAAAGCTGCTCCTTGGAAATTTGGGAGTCCGTGTTATTTATCATATCCCTTAACATCCAGTAGTGTAGTCACTCAAAATGTTGAAATGTAAATATGACCTTTATCATGAAGAACAGTTCTTTTTATGGCTGTCCAAGGATGGGAAAAGAGAAAGAATAAGTTGACCTTGCTGCTAGACTGGTAATGTCAGAAATAGCAGCAGCAGGGTGTTAGGGCAGTTATTCTGGTGGCTTTTAAGGACAAGTAGGCAAGTTGCTCAGTACAGGAACAGAAATGGTCCTGTTCTAGAGGTCAGAATGACACCTTCAAGAATCTGTTTGTAAACCTCAAATCCTCTGACACACAGAGAGAGGGAATATTTTAAGCTAAGATGATAGAATATTTGCATTAATTACTCATGCCCACGGCTGTATTGAACCCATAATGCCAATACTTCTCCCATTAGCTCGGATGTCTAATGAAGTCAGTGACTGAAAGTCTTTCCCTAAAAGGACTGTTAAGATGGAAACTTGATGTGAAGCCCTAGTGAAAATTAAGGTGACTGTACCAACTCCGGAGCTGTTGTCCATCCTTGCCTAGAACTGTTGCTGGGGTCAGGAAACAAACATGATGGGGAACACTGCAGACCAAAGATGGATGACTGCTGAGACTCCAGTTCTTAAACGATAAAACTAAACTATACTTTCACAAAATATCTTCACTTTCTAGTATGATTATTATTATTTAACATTGTATCACTTTATTCTTTTAAGTTACCTTGTAAGAGAAGCTTTTAAAAATGAATTTAAATAAAATAAAACAAATTCCAACAATACAATAAAAATAGGTATTCTACTATCTTTTAATACCATCTAAACACAAATTTAAAATAAGGCACGGATGGTCTTAACCTAATCTAATTTGCCCCTGAATTGCCTGAGCACAAACTTCTCTATGCAAATTAAGTTATGAAATTCTTCTAAGGATCCTCTCATTCCACTGGACTCCTGACTTTGTTCTCACTAACTGAAGCATCCAACTTTTGCTCATCTACTTATTCATTACAATATTTATTACAAATCTCTTTCTCAAATACACATGTGTATGTGTGTATGCACACATGCATGCACGCATGTGCATACACACACACACACACACACACACACACACACACACTCTTACCCTGTGACCTTTATGATCTTGGATCACAGATAATATATTCAGGGCAGCTGCTACTTTTTCCATTCCTTGATATCTATCGACTGTAGAAGATCTTCTAACTCTGGAAATAACGTCATAATTTTTCTCAAATTTAGACTATAGATAGCCTCTAAAATTCTATAGGACATGGTACTTAAAATGAAAAATATTTACCATTCTAGATCAAATTTTACATTAGATACATCAGAATAAAATGATGGCTTAATCAAGTACAAAAAGTATGATATGGGAGTATATATACCCAGGCTTTTTGATACTAACAATTTTTGTTTGTTTGTTTGTTTGTTTTTTGGTTGTTTGGAGAACGTGTTCACTAAAACAGGTAACACAGAGTAACTAGGTTTGCAGTAGGAACTGAAAGATGTTAGAGATAGGTTTGAAGTATGCTTGCAACATCTCAGTAGACACCTGTCTTTGGCAATTTTCAAAGCCCAGAAATGAACTGTAGTTAAGAGGATATATTTGGGAGTCCCCAAAGTATCAAGTAAAGATAAAATCATGGATATGATTGAGGTTACCCAGAAATCATTCCTTATGAGAAGAAGAGATGGACAAAGGCAGAAGCTTTTGAATAATTCTCCTGATATTTAAAGGGACCAAGGGACACATGCATGTGAGATCAAAAAGACACAGCATTCAGAGGAAACATGAGGAGAGGCTAAGTAGAGATTAAAGCCTCAACCTGCAGGTAGCGTTCAGAGTCCTATCAAAGTAAGTTCAACTGAAATTAGAACAGAAAGTATTGCAGGATTTGGCAATATGAAGGGCATTGGCATTGTTAAATTACAGAGGTTCACGAGAGAGATCAAATTAGGTTCTGTATATGTAGTAAGAATTGTGATGCATTCTGCTGTCATGTATTTAAAAAATAAAAGCAATTTAAAAAAATTAAGATACAGAAAGAACAATGGGTTGTTGGAATAACTTTTGGTTTACAGCTAGCAACTAGCAGCTATGAGCAGCTAGGAGTGCTTGAAGAATCTCCACTCGTTCAGGCCTGATAGGAACAACTGCAGGATGGGGTGCTCTGCTCTAGCCAGCCATTAGTGAAACCACATCCTTAGCACTTGTGGTTAGCGTTGCCAAGCTGCCAGGCCAGAAAACCAATAGTCAGGAGCTTCCGGGCATGAAACCCCTGACTCAGAAGGCCTCCTCCCTTAGGGAAAAAGACCCTTCCAGATGATAACAATATTTAGAGCATCCTCATAGTGCGGTTACATTAGGCATCCGATGATTGGCTTATGGATACTATCTTGCTTATGTATGAATGACAGGCATGCCCCACCAAACCCTATAACAGTTGTATTCATTCCAAAAATAAACTGAGCTGCTGGACGTTGGCTAGGTCGCCACCAGCCAGTTCTTACCAGCTCCTGGTGTGTGTGTATTGACTCTGCTGTCTCTACCCCTGGCAACTGAGGTAGCCGAGTGACTAATTGACCACACCAGTGATCAGAACGACAGCAATGGGTGAAGTCTACTTCTCAAAGATTGGCATGGTAGAGAAAAGTACTTCAGAAGATGATGCCAAGGAAGCAAAGGGAAAGCTCTGCTCACCAACGACAAAATATAAACCCCTACGTCACATCCCCAGTGACCTACTTCCTCTAGCATCACCGTACCTGCAGACAGTTGCTGCCCAGTTAATCCATATCACTGGATTAATCCATTATTTAGGTGATACCTCTGATAATCTAGTCATTCACTTCTGAAAATTCTTGCATATGATTTTTTTGGGGGATACCTCATATGTAAGCGATAACGGGGTCACTGTTATGAGGTGTCCTCCAAAATCTCTTGTGTTAATGCAGGGATGTTTAGAGGTGAAATTATTAGCTTGTAAGAGTTATAACCTAATCTGTCCTTCCTAATTTGAATGGACTACATAGTTGACAACTGTAGGCAGATGGGATGTGGCTGGAGGAGGAGGGTCCCTGGGGACATGGTCTGGAAGGGTTCATCTTCCCTGTAGCCTGTTCTCTCTCTTCCTGACTACCATGAGTACAGCAGTACTCCTCCATCCTACCCTTCTGTCGTGACCTTGGGCCCAGAGCAAAGAGCTTCACCATCTATGGACTGTGACTTGAAACTCTGAACCCTGAAAAAAGTTTTCCTTCTCTGAGTTGTTCTTGTTGGGTATTTTGGTCACAACAATGAAAAGCTGACTAAAACAAGTTAACTGATATAAAGCTAGCTTTGAACAGTAAGAGCGAGTGGAAGGTAGGTCTACGCGTAGGTAAAAATAGGTTTAGAAATGACAAATTTATAAATTGATCTACTTTTCTCTATGAGAGAAGAGGCAATATTTTCTGCATAAGTTCTAATTGTTGGAAGAGGATAACCATTAGTTTCCATAACAAATTACCCTAAACTTTATGAATTGAAATGATGGAAATTTATGCTCTTAGAGTCTGGCAACAGAAGTTCAAAATTAAGATAGCAGGTTTGTATTGTCTCTGAAGACACTGGGAAGTATCCTTTCTTCCCTCTTCCAGCTCCAACAGCTCCTGGCTTTCCCTGGCTGTTTACATAACTCCCACCTGTTCCTCCATCTTTACATGACCATTTCACCCTCCCCCTCTGTGTCTCTTGTATGGACATTTATATTTTGATTTAGAGAGAGAACCTACACGGACAACTCCATATGATCAGATCCCTAGATATTTAATAACGTCTACAAATAATCTTTAGAGAAAAGGTCACTTTTTCAGCTTTCCAGAGTTAGGACAGGGACATATCTTTTACGAGATTCATCATTCAGTGTACTAAAATATCTAATGGATTCTATTTCAAGATGACAGACTTGAATACATTATACAGCATGTTTTACCCACATTCAATTCATAGACATGATTATGTATGAGGTGATAGACATGTCAAATAGTCTGATTCGATTATTATATAATGTATACATATGAAAACATCACATAGCACAAATATGAATAATTATGTATCACAGGTCTATAATTCTAGTGATTCAGGAGACTAAGGCAGAAGGACTGCAAGTTCAAGTTCAAGCCAGCCTAGGCAACTTAGAAAGACCCTTTCTCAAAAATAAAATAGAAGTTTTTATGGATGTCGTGTGTATGAGATGATAGGACATAATGGATTAAAAACCTAACATGTCACTCTAGATGAACCAGAAATGCTAGAGAATCCTCAAGGACCAAAGCCACAGAGCAAACCACAGCCCCAAAATATAGGAGCAGTATCACCTGATCTATGGGGAGAGCCTCAAGTTAATGACCAAGAGATGGACAGGGAATGGGCATCATTATTAGTTATAGTCTCAAGCAAAAGTAGCCAGGTAGGTTTCTCTTTGTGCACACTCATGGAAACCTCTCCATATAGAATAGTAAGTGAAGGAGTTTAGACAGGACAGACAGATATGCGTCCTGAACAGCTAACAATATTTGGCTGGAGTCCCATGCTCAGAAAAGCTAATGGATGACACTTTCTTAAATTCAAAACAACACTGTAAACTACAGACCTGTTCACATGTGTCCACGTGGACAAAAAAGAGGAGGTATGGAGGACATAGTGGACTTCTCAGATCCAAAGATACATGCACAAGTAAGCAGCAAGTGTCAAACAGAACCACAAGAGACATAAAATTGAACAAGTGGAAATTGTACATGTGTCAAAAGTTAGCATGCAATAGTTGTTTAAAAATGCATTTTATATATATCAGTATTAATATCCACATAGAGAGTAAGAGGACATCACACCCACATAAGACAAAACAATTGTAAATTAAGAAACTATTAGAAATTTTTGATGTGTAAAACTGCAGTCATGTGTGGGATACCTTCTAAGAAAGTCTTCATAAGGCAATTTTGTTGCTGGGTGACCATCACAGAGTGTCTTTGCACAAACCTAGATGGCACAGGTGTATCACTAACATAGCCTTATGATGCAATCAGGAGGAAGAAAATACTACATGTATGAGGCTGCTGCCAACTTAGGACAGCACACACTTTATAGAATACATTTTTTATAAGAAGGAATACATTCTAAAATAATTATAAAACTGTAGCATAGTGAATAATGCAAATCTGCAATGTACATGGGCATTGACATTATCAAGTATTATGTAATGTGTATAAGTGGATTGCTATACTTTTATGCGACTGGCAGCACAGTAGGTTTGTTTACACCAGCATTACCACAAGCGCATGAGTAATTTGCTGCACTACAACATCACAAGTGCTGTATCACCAGGTGATAGGAAATTTTTCAGCTCCATTATAATCTTGTGGGACCACCAAAAGTGTTGTTATGCAGCATATGGCTGTATAGCAGCTGCAATTAAAACACAAACCAAAATGGTTATGTGGACTAAGAGGGACACAGCTCATGAGCACATATGACACCCAGAGCACCAAACCAAGGAATCAACTCATAATGCAATTTCAAGGGTCACAAAGATGCAAAGTATGAAAGATAGGAATGGACAATAAATTTACACAGCTATGTAAAAGTAGGGTTTGGAGTAAGAGCAAGTACTTAGATATCAACCAGAGTTCAGAGCACCTGAGATATAAGAATTTATTTAATCCTGACAATTAGTCTCTGAGAAAGGAGACAGCAATTAGCTCACAGGTCACATGACTAGTACACAAAGAAGCCAGGATTTGGACCTGAGCAATTAGGCTCAAGAGGGCATGCCTTTAAACATTACACTAAATTGCTAGAGCATGGAAATAATGAGCTTGGATTGGAAGTATCATTCAATAAATGATTGCAGAGAAACTCCCATAACTGAAGAAAGATATGGGGATTCTCTGAGAGCGAAACCACTAACAAATAATGAAACAATCCAAATGACAAATGATCCCACTTTACTCAGTAGGGTCTCCCCCTTCTTTAGGGTTCCAGACAGATCAACAAAGTGTGAATGAGTGTTTTGGCAATAATTCTCATGACATTTTCATTTCTTTAAAAGACTCTCTAAAGCCTCTTCTTCTTTAATAATAAGTTACATAGGAAATGGTACCTACGTTTTACTTTCTTAAAATATTTCCAGTTAATTAGCATTAAAAAACATAAATGTGAACAGGATGTTATGATGAACCAAGAAAGTGAGAGTGAAATGAAAGGGCAATTCAAGTTAATAATCCACAGAATGCCGTCTCTCATTGTAAACAGATGTACATTTCTGTCAACAATATTCACTGGTATTTAGTATTTGATTCTTTAATTAAAGAGTGTTGCCCTGCCTGTGGAAAAATCATTTATTCAACATATCTGACTTCACCTAAATTATGTTTTTACAATTAAACTGTGCAGCCAAAATATAAGCTACTGTGCTGTCGTTATACATAGTCTTGCTGTGCAGCTAAATTTTCATTATTGATTAGTCCAGGGAAGAGAGATCCTGAGCCATTAAATGAGGGAAAAAAGTTTATATTTTGGTAACATATTGTTGAAGGTTGACAGATCTTTATGGGCTGACTTCATGAGATACCAGTGTCTGTAAAACACCTGAAAACAGGTAGAGCTTCTCACCAAAAGAGAAAGGGTGATGAAACACAAAGAATACTAGTTCTTCCCATACATAAAGGGCCATGATGTTAGCATAGTTGTATGAATATTTTTACAATACAACAAATTCTGGGTATTGAACAGATAGTGGAATTAGGATTTAGATAAGGTTTATAAGAGATAAATCTAAAACAAGAACTGAAATGTTCTGATTTCTCCCCCAGTAGTCTTTATGCCACTCCGCACTTTTTTCTGAATGGAAATTAAAAGTCAAAATTTACCCTTATATTTACTATGATAAATGGGTTTTACCTGTGCAGGATAAAACAGCTTTGGCTTGTATTATGATTTTTATTTTGTAAAATGATGCATTTATATGCAAATAATATATTAAACATTTTTCTATCTGTGAGCCTTTCTTGTTTATATGACCTGGATGCATTTCTATAACACAGAAGTTACCTGGAAAAACTTGCCTAGTGACCACCTGGACTTGGTATGAACACAATGAGATATTTTAAAAGTTGTTTCAGTTATTTTAATGGTGATATGATCATTCATGTTTGCTGCTTCTTCTGGAATCAATTTGGGTTAATGAGTTCTTAGAATTTGTTCATTTTTTATAAAAGTTTTTTTTGGTACTAGGGTTTGAACTCAGGGGTGCTTAACCACTAAACTACATCTTCAGCCCTTTTTACAATGATTTAGAGACAGGGTCTCACTGAGTTGCTTAGGTCCTCACTAAGTTGCTGAGGCTGGCTTTGAATTTGTGATCCTCTTGCCTTACCCTCCCAAGCTGCTGGGATTACTACCATGCCTGGCTCATATAAGTTTTAATATAACATATTTCATGTACGGAGTTTTCCATAATATTCTTTATTAGCTGCATAATATCAATAGCATCTCTAGTTATATGTATTTCGTCTTTTAACTTAGTGTATTTTTCTTTAGTCCCTTTTTTAAAAATTACCCAAGGTGGATTAGCTTCTTCAAATACACCTTGTTTGCCTCTTTTGGTCCTTTATGATGCCATTTATAGTAAATTTTACTTTTATATTTCCTTTTTCCTATCATTGCATTATCCTCTTTTGTTGTTGTTATAAATTCATTTTCCTATATTGGATATATACCTTATTAACCTTGACCCTTATGTTTGTTCATTTTATTCTCTGCTTGTTGGCAGTTTTCCTGTTGTACTTTGTGACTTTTGTCCATGAGTTTTTTGTTTTCCTTAGAATTTAAACTTGGACATTATGTGAGGCCAAAGATTAAGGTGCCATTTGTCTAGACAACATTTGCGTGGGCCTGTGTAATTTGCCAGGTGCAATTTTAAAATAAATAACTTAGAGCTCCTACATGTTCTAAAGATTGTGAAGTACACTGTAAATTCTGTTGAGAAGGATTTAATTCTCAGGTTGAATTTCTTTTTCTTTTTTATCTCTCTCTAGTATCAAGGTGTAATGGACACTTTTTGCAATATTTTTGGGTTGTATACTTTGTCATAGTTTAATTTGGCCTTCCTTCCCCATCTACCCAATGCTGAGGATGTCTGAAGATGTAAACCTATGTCCCAGGTTTATCTTCTTGAACTGGGCAATCCCTAGTCTATCTTTCATCTCCCCGTCCCATGAAGTTTTTTTTTTTTTTTTAAGTAGGTCAATTTGATTTTCAAATGGACAATAGCGATATTACTGATATGCCAGCATCATATATTTTTATAATATGTACACCTGGAGAACAGCATCATTATTTCAATGTATTCTCTCCAAAGTGTTAATAAATTGTGCCCCTATGTTTTCTTAAATGTGTAGATGGCTCCAAATTATTAATTTTCTTATTTGTAATACCCTGACCTAATTTATGTTTTAGTCAAATGTTTAAATTTACTCATAAAGGCCAATTTTTACAATATCAAGAGTAATAAAAGAACTTCTTTTAATTAACTAACAAATAATTTTACAGAAGACCAGGTGTTTACATTAGATGATTAATGCCAAATGGTGAAAAGCTACATGATTGTGCTTTGTAAAGTCCACATTATTCTTAGCATCTATGAAAAAGAAAACAAGAATCTTCTCTCAAATAACATATTCATAGCCTAGTGTTCCAACACATCTCAATATTTTGATGTTTTAGAAGATTACTATCGGATTCTCAATGTTAAAATATATATGTAGCTGGCATATTTTACTTATGATCTTTTTAAGAGCTAAACAAATAAGTTCAATAATGATTAAGGACAAGAGAAACTGTAGCTAGTACCCAAGAAATACAAAGTACTATAATTAATATCATTTACATTCATGGGTACCTTGAATTTCATAATCTCTGTCTTTTCACAGTGTCATGATCAGATTTAAATGTAAAAACCACATCTGTAGTACTGGTTAAAAATTTGTCAAACATTCTATGAGTGTGTGTGTGTGTGTGTGTGTGTGTGTGTGTGTAAATACAATGAAACTTCCTTTATTTTTTTTTTTTGTTGTTGTTTTTAAGGTATACTCAAGAAGATTGACTACTTGGTAAAACAGTCTATTTCACCTGTTTCACAATTATATACGTATTTGTTGATCATAAAATCTAACTGCTACATATGAAAGCAAAGTTGGAATTAAAAGATTTAGAAACCTGGTAAAATCCATCATTACACCAGTGCAGAAAGCCATCCATGAAATATGCATGGACCTTTTCGGCACTGAAGCCGTTGAGGGGAGGGCCTGGTATTTAGGAACTTTCAGCAGCAATCCAGCTGACAAGATGGCCCCATACACATGAAGTCCCTCTCAGCTCTGCCCCAAAATGTCTGGGGCAGCACTAGAGATGGGCGTGACCCATTAGGAATTGAGCAGCCTGCCAGCCCTGACCTCTATCCTGTGCTGGTGTAGAACTTCCTATTGAATCCCTTTGATCTATTCCAATATAAATAAAGCAAGCCTGTGCTCCCTTCTTTGTTAGAAGTTGTACCTGTCTGCTCCACTTGGCCCATAGCTGCTCCATTCTGAACCTATATTTCTGAGTCCTGTGGTTATTCCATCGTACTATATTTCTTCGATTTATTTCTCAGCCAGACCACCCCTTCTGGAGGGGAACCCTTTCCTTGGCCTCTGAGGGAGGTGAGGAAGACATCAGAATACACATTGAGTCCAGTGATGCTCATCACATCTCTGAGGACTCAGGATGGTTCTATGCAGAGCTTGGCTGTTAACTATCATTTTTTATATATATGATCATCACAAACGAGATGATGGTTCTCCTACCAGTTCATAGAAAAGTATGTGACAAAAGGTGACAATATACTTTTCAAAGTATTTCATTCATATAAAAAGACCTTATTTTTTGACTTCCAATTTTGTTCATTGCTTTCCCTTGAGAAAAAAAAATAAGTTTTATCAGGCCACTAAGGTAGTATGACATTTCTGAGACTTCCTAGAAAACTTTAGGCATATGTTAGTGTTCCTGATTCCTGCATGCCTGATTCAACTGCACAAAATATTTTATGAATATTTAGTGAAGGGGAGTGTGGTTGTCTTCAGAACATATAGAGTTTTGCATGATCAGAAGTGAATTTGAATCCCAATTCAAATCCCCCAGTTGAATATCTCTTCATTATTTGTTACTGTTCATCTTTCCCATGGCATGAAATAACTCTACCTTACCATATTGATGGTATTGATCCACTCTGGCTGTTTCACTTAAAGGTCATTGTCAACTCTTCCTCCTTTACCTACATCTAAAATGTTTGAGTTTCCCAGTGGTGGTTTCTAACCCTTCTTTTCACTAGAGTTTCTCTAAAGCAACCTCATCCACTCTATGTCTTAAATATGTACAAGCCAGTTAATTACAGAAAATCTGGATAGTAGTCTATGCAGATATTTGACCACACAGATTTAATACTGCTGCTTTTTGTAATGCATGACCTGCCCAACTACATATGAAAGCACTTTCTGGAGATCTGGATCTGCCAATAGACTTGCTGATGTATCAGAGGCACTTGAAATGACTCAAAAGCACCTGATCAGTTCTTGGGTCTTTGCATTATCTGCTGTAGTTTGGATCTTGAATGTGCTCCCCAAAGCCCATGTGGTGAAGGAAGGCATGGTCACCAGCCTATGGAACCCCTGAGAGGTCATGGAAACTTTAGGAGGTGGTGGTCTAGTGGAAGGAAGTTAGGTCTTTGTGGGTGTGCCCTTGAAGAAGATATTGGGCCCCTGCCCACTTCCTCTCTTTGTTTTCTGGTTGCCATGTGATTAACAGCTTTGTTCCAACATGTGTTGATTCACCATAGGCTTAAATACAATGGAGATAATCAACCACAGATTGAAAGCTCTGAAACTATGAACCCAAACAAATCTTTTTGCCATTTAAATTGTTTTTCTCAGGTATTTTGTCATAGCAATGGAATTCTGACTAGCATATCATCCTAGGGTAAGAGTTATGACTTGGTTAGAGTTAACCAAATGTAACTCTCTAGGGCTCTCCCATCTCTACCAATCACCTTGGTGAATTATAGCCATCTTCTGCACATAATTGGTACTCAGACACAAAACCTCTAAGTCCCTTCATATTATAGTGAGTTAGAATGAGTTTCCATTAATTACAAGTTTAAATAAGCTTTTCTCATTTTGCACTTATGGGGGAACCAAAAGTCTGAAATATAGTAAATGTATATTAAGTATGTGTTGACAGAATATTTAAGAAACGAACAACTGATTGTTACAGAACCAGCAAACAAGCAGAAATTGAGACTTGAGAGACAAACTGACACAGAGAATCTCACTGGCATCTCAGACTTTTTCTTTCGAGTCTAAAGATTATGATGGTGGCAAACATAAGAATTGTAAGAGAACTTCAGTCAGAACTAATGCAGTTAAGAATGCAAAAGCCCTTTCAATTTTAGTATAGAACAGCATTTGAGTCTAAACCTCAGTGCTTAGAGTAACTCTGATACTGGAATTGATCCAAAGCTGAGTGGTTCACCAGCATAATACAAAGCAGCACTGTAGCATCTTTTCCTCTAGTACTCCTCCTGCCCAACCAAATACACTCACAGTTTTCAGGTCTGGATGTTTTTGTTTCTATTCTTGTGGAAAAATTAAAACATCAGTACCCAAACAAAATGATAAATTATTGTCCACCAGGCAGGATTGTTATTCATTCTGTTCTAAATACAAAAGCCTGATGATGTGTTCCCGTAATTTCTTACACAATGAAATATGAAGAATCATTTTCCAATGATTTGGCCATTGCTAACAACTATGAAATGAACTGTCCCCAGGGTTTTTCCAATTTTAACAGGGCTAAATTGCTCATTTCCATGATGACTAGCATTTACTTTAAAACGTGGCAAATGTAATTCCTCTCTATGCAGCACGTAAGTCAAACTTAGTTTATTCAGACATTAAATTTAAAGGAATCACTGTTCTGTTTGTGAGGTGTATTTTAGACACTAATGATTTAAAACTTGTTATTCCAAACAAACCATTTCCAAGTGTTGAAACTACTGATTTCTTTTCTTTCCTTGTAAGAAATGTTTCCAATGTAGCAGGCATCGCATTTCTTAATAAAGTCCAACAGTCTTCATAAACATTTGTGTTTAAAACAAAGGACTGTGTAAGTTGACATTTAAACTGGAATTTGATGCTATAAGACAAAAGCAATCTCAGTCTGTGTTCACTGGCATTTGATCATTTGAGTTTCTGTCCTGCAGCTGTGCTATACTACAAGTTGTTTAATGGGTAAGTGAAGAACATTTTTTAACTCTTTACTGAACCACAAGCTTTGAATTTCAAAATTTGGAATATTTATATCTGACAAATCGCATGATAAATTTTAAAAATATAACAACCTGAAATAGTTAAATGCACTTATTTTTATATTGTGTATGCATTGGGAATAGTATGCATTTTGCTATCCAGTTTTCTTTGCTTTTATTTAAGAAGAAATTAAATAAAATTCAAAAATCATTTTATTGTCTTTATTTTTTATGGGCCATAAAATTATATAAAGGCCTCTTTGTATCTAGAGTAAAGAATAGTCACTGATTAACCATCAACAAATTCAATGTTGACCACACATGATTTATTTCATGATAACAGAAAAGCAGTATGATAAATATGAAGTCATACAAGCAACTGTGTCCATTTAAGGCTAGGAGAGAGCAAATATTCTATAACTATGCACATTCAGTTAAAACCACCTTGAGATATCATGATAACTTGCTTCTTTCCAGCAATATTAATAAATTTAATGAATTCTTCTAACAGTTGAGTGTCTCTATATGCTAATCACTATTCTAGCTTCTGGAGTTTCAGTAGTTAAATACTCAAGTTCCATCAATTAATGCTCTAGCTAATGGGATGAACAGAAAGCTAGTTCAGTATTATGTACTCTGATAGCAATAAATATTAAAGCTGTGACAGCTTACAGTAAAGGTAATCAGAAAAGTTTGGAAGAACAAGACAAGCTTTGTAGAAGATCATAAATGAAGATTTATAGGATGTGAAGGAAACAGCCTAATGAGAAAAACTGGTGTAAAGCATAAAAGATAATAGTGAATTGTTTTCCCGGGGAAGCACAAGAGAGAAAGAAAATAATCCCTCCTTTAAATAGTCTTTCATTGAACATTATTATCCCTCCCTGAAGTTTTTGTAGTGATTAAAATACGACTGTAGGAAAAACATTATTCTCTATTCCATATACTGTGAAAGTGTATGACTAGTGATGGAATTGCAGGTATCATTGGCAGAGAAATGTGAAATATTTTGTATGCAACCTGCAAGTTTTGTCACATTGGTGACCATTGATATGACCCTGTCTCCACCATGTAAAATAGCTAATCCCGTTGAGATAGAGAGGAAAACAATGCCTGAGAGGGAATGCTCTGTAGTAAAAGATTACTTTTTTTGAAAACGAGATACAGTAGTGTTAAAGAACTTAACAATAAGTTTGGATCTGTACATTTATTTATTTCTCCCCACACTTAGAATTTTTTACTTCTTTATAAATGAAAGAATTACAACTGCAAGAATATTAGTTAACCAGATTCTGAAACAAGGACTTGAGAGCAATTAGTGCATTTGGGAGGAGGAGTAGAGGAGACAGGGAGCAGGGGTAGAGGAGAAGAGAGCGGAGGAAGAAGCTCAATAAAGAGTATGTTATTAAACAAATTCTCCTGAGAAGTTGAAGCTTCTCTCTTAAAAGATGCAATGGAAAAAGAGGTGAAACCTATGCCCCAGAATGCTCCTTCTATTGGGAAGGGATGGGGGAGTAATTTGGGGGAAGTTTTGGAAGATAGGTTGGTATGACATTCAGCCTCTCATCTCTTATGCATAAAAGCAGAATAGCCTTCTGGGGTCTCAGGAGGAAAAGCGACAGCCAAACAGAAGGAAGGACTCTGATTCAGAGGTGCAGATCCTGACAGTTGGGAAAAAGCCAGAGCACACTAAAGGTCTGAGGAATGAGGACTGGCAGGCCAGCGTCTGCTGCAGATATACTCTAAGTCCAGAATAGCAATTAAAAGCTGAACAAAGAATAAAGCATGACTTGGAGTGGACTCAAATGAAGTCAGCCTATCTTGTCCTTAAAACAATGAACCAAGCACACTTTAGAATAATGAAGACCTATCTTCTTAAAACCAGAGAATAAGCAATTATAGAACAGAATAGGATAGGAAAAATTAAAGTGCTCAGCAAGAAATTATGCTCTGCCTCTAAGGGAGAATAGGTCCTAATATTAATAGAGTGGACAGCAAAGGAAGATGAATAGACAACTATTAAAAGCTGAAAGTAAAGAAAAAGTGAGATATGCTAAACATAAAATGAAGAATGTAATCAGAAAACATAGGAAATATGTCAATTATAAATCAAGTAGGAGATCAGTGGGGACAGAATTTAGTTCTAAACCGTAAATAGCAGAAGTTATTTAGGGACAAGTGAGATACACTGCCAAATGCATAATGATTTTCTCCTTAAAAAATAATTATAATAATTGTGCCGGCAGCAAAACAACTTTTTAAAGGGGGGGAAAAAGAGTGGAGGAAGACTTTTACCTCACCAAAGCCTTCCTATGAACAATCTAGAGGGGCTCACCTCATCATAAGGGAGTTAGACATATCCTTTTTCAAACTATCTCAGAATTATCTCACAACAACTAAAGGGAGCTAACGTAAATATTCAAGCTAGAATAGAAATGTAGGCTAGGTTCTATCACTGCCGACTAGCAATATGACTTTGAAAAATAATTGTACAATGATAGACCTCAGTTTCCTTCTTACAAAAAGATAGTTTGCATATGGTGATCTGTAAGATATTCTTTGGAAAAAATTGTGCTTCCCTTTAAGAAGTTAGTAATTAGAAATCAGGAAATTTTATTGGAAATATTTAAAATTAATAAATTATTATTTAATCCTTATTTAATGAGTAATGAGTAATTCAAAAGGATGGAGAGATAATTTAGATACCATTTACCAATATAAGAGTGTGTTTGTCGAATATTAAAAATTCAATTGAAAAAGAAACAATAGGTAAGGAAACATGTCAAAACTTTTTAATGCTTTAATAAAATTTTCACAACTACTAGAATAAAAATATCAACTGTGTTCAATTCCACACATATAACAAAACATGACATAAAACAAACTCATTATGTTAAAAATTGTATGAAAGTGTTAGTCAAATTTCTGTTGCCTATGTCAGTGTATTTATATGCAGGTATGACTGCAGGTTTGACTCAGGGTTGCAAGCCATTGACTACCCTGCCCCAGTTTCTTGGAACTGTTCTGCCACGCAAACACTTCTCTAGAAAATCAAGGTGAGAAAAATTAGGCTTTGTTTGTTTGAAAATTTATGGGACATTTACTATGCACCATCTCAACTATCATCATCATCATCATCATCATCATCATCACCATATCAAACTTCGCAGATAGACAGGGCAGACCTATGAGCCTTACTTTACTTGTGAGGAAACTGAAGTGATTTAGGATGCCTGAGTAATGTGAAGGAAACCACAGGCTAAAAAGCAGTTGGTCCACAGCTCAAATTTAAACCTGACTCGGAAAACTTTGTCTTTTTACTATATCAGGCTACTTTCACAGTCTTGAGTCAACTGGTTATTCGAACCAGCTAAATATGTAGTTATACATTTTGAAAATCATAAATTCCACTAAACATTCAGCTAAAATATTTCTGTTATTCATATTTACATCATACCTAATATTTTTAGAACTGTTGTAAATTTTTTCATGATTATTCTTTCTCTTTGGGATAAGTAAAACAGGTATTATTATTATTATAATTTGCAGATGATGAGCTAAAACTAAGAGAAACTATGTGACAGTCCCAGATTCTAACTGCTCGTTATGGAATCACAGTTTAGCCTTTACGTCTGGCATTCTGCCCACTTTCCCACTTGGCATATGTATCATTAGCAATGTTAAATTACATCTTTATGTTCAGCATTCAAATCTGAAAGATGTATTTGAATTTTGAGAATTATACTAATTAGAAAAAATATTCTAACCTAAAAATAAGACTGAATGATTCTAAAAATTACTAATCAGAATATTAAGACTGAATTTCAAAAAATATGAGATAAAATTTACTAATACAGGCATGTTAATTTCCTTATGTAACTGTATCAACTCTGAAATCTAAAAAAGTGGTTTATAAAACTAAAATTATTTATGGTTATATATACTTTATCATCATATACATCAAAGTATTTTTTTCAACCTATATTTTAGTATCCTGAAAGCTTTCTATTTTACCAAGAAATTAATATAATAAAATGTAAATGTCTAAGTATACCGAGCACCAAGTAAGTCACATATTCATCAAATAAATGGGAAACTTCTAATTTTAATTATCTTGAGAGAGAATCAATTCTTTTCTCCGTATTTGTGAATGGAATGTTGCCGTACCTTATTGGATTTTGTATTGATTGTGTTCTTCCAATCATGATGGAAAATCTTGTATCTTTCCAATATTTGGTTTAATAGATTAGATTGATGTCTACATCTGTCTCACCTCCTCTCTCATCTCCCCTCACCTCTCCAGACATCATGATGTTTGCCCCAGACTTTAAGAGTTTCAGAAATGAAAGGAGAGAGAGAGAGAGAGAGCGCGAGCGCGCGCTGGACACTGTGCATACAAAAGTTTTCCTGAGGATTAGAGACATGTCTTATTTCAACTTTCCTCTTAAGTTACTTCGGGCGCATCTTTGCAAACGGTAGAGACTGAATCCACATTAGTTGAATTTAATTAAATTTGAAGGCTGAACAAAAATAAAAATTTATCTCCTGAGGTCATTGGCAAAAGCAATTATACTGACAACACCTTTACATTCATTTGTATTTGAGAAGTTATCAAAGAGTAGATGTCAGCTTCAAAAATAGGTACTTGATTCCCAATTAAACATCCACAGAGAAACTGATCTTGAAGGGTGGTTTTGATTCAAAGGGCTTTAAGACTTTTCTTTTTTTAATGTTAATAGGTTTCTTTTAAAATAAACGTTTATTTAGTACCTATTTCTAAATATTGTTTTGAGTACAAAGGCATTGTGGGAAGCATTAATTTCATTACAGTTGAGCCAATTATTCCATTCTTGGAAAGAAAACATAAAACACAAAACTGTGTTGGCCCAATTTAAGATGATCTTCAGGATCTTCCTATAAAAGAATATATTTAATCCTAATAACTATTTAAAAAAACTGTCCTAAAGAATCTTGATTATTACTGTTATTATTATGGCCAATTAAGTTCCCTTTTTTCAATTTTATATCAGGATCCAGAATGTTTTTTGTAAAGTGCAACTTTTTTACTGCTCAAAATTTTATACACATTAGCTATTCAAAATTTAACTTTAAATATGTTCCAGTTTTCTTATTTTGTTGAAAATATGGACTTCCATAACTTCTGATGGCCAGACTTTTAATATGGATGTAACCCATATTTATCATTATTACTTTGTGAAAAAGCTCTTTGTTAACTTTCCCTTAGTTTTTTGCTCTGTGAATAAGACTTGAATAGAGAATAAGATATGAAGGTTCAATTCTCCTGAGTCTGCTAATGCTTATAGTTTGTGTACCTCAATGTTCTTTATGATTCAATCTCTTCTCTAGTTCTTATAAACATATTAGAAAGAAAATTTTAGCAGAGTGAAGAAAAGTTTGATCATCTTTTTGTTTTTAGAGCTGTCATTTGATTATACTCAATGAGCTGGAAAACGGACCCCATAGAGAGGAGGAAGAAAGTATCATATTACATACAGATTAAAACATGTTTTATTATAGAAGTAATACAGTGGATGAACCACTGCATTAAAAATTTTTATTCTGACATTTAATTTCATAAAAATCCTATATAGTATATATCATTTACTTCTCAAAGAGCCTAGTTATATTATTAGATCTAGTGTTAAAACCTAATTTGAGTCCAAGAGTCCTTAGATACTCCGGAGATTGAGTATTGGTAAATTTATTAATATACTTTCTCCATTTGGCTAATTATTGCAAAAATAAGAGATTTGCCATAATAAAAAAGAAGAAAGATACTCTCATAATGTAGTAATTCCTAAGAAAAGGGAATCATCTTAGATCTACACAGTGCACCAGATAATTGACTTTATATTTAATAATTCCACATTTAAAGCAAGATCATTATTATCATCTAAATACATATTTTATAATTCATCTTGGGGTGTAAGTCAAAAAGTCATATTGCTTAACTTGAAGATTGTAATTGTTTACTGAGATGTATTCATGGCCAAGTTGATCAGTTCACTTTTTACAGATATAACTTTATCTTTAAATTTAAAGAATAAAAACTCCATTATCTAAAACACAGAGGATTGTACTCTGTGTACTAGAGTAGATGTGCACTACTTCTTAAGAAAAACCTGGCTGTTTTTCCGTGTTCTCCCAACCTACCCTTCAAAGAGAAGCCCATTTCCACAATAGGTAGATGTATTTAGGCTTCTTTTTTTTTTTCATAGTAGGACCAAATCACATGAGCATATATTTAAACTTCATACTGGAGTTCAAATTGTAACAATGACTACTGAACAAGAAAATCTCAACTCCATGATTGCAAAATACTTATTAAAATGATATTTATTAAAATCTTCTTTTATGCATTTATTTTTCTCTTCATAATCACTTTGTGAGTCAAACTCTTATGATTTCATGGAATTTTATCATTTCTCTAACGGAATCACTTTAATAACTCATAGTTACTCTACCAGATCAGCATTTGTAAAATATTATTAGATAAAAATAACAAATAAAACATTAAGTGAAAAATAGTTTGTTACAAAAGCACAGCAAGTTCAGAAATCAATCACATGTAAAAATGTTTTAAAAGGAGAAAAAGTAAAAAGTTATTTTTATAAGATCAGCAATGTTGATAAATCTTTATCTAGATTTACCAAAAAAATAAAAATAAGAGGTACAAATCATTAAAAAATGAAAAAAAGCACTAGCAAAAGTATTATAAGAAAATATTGTTATTTTAGTGGCTTGGGAGGCTGAGGCAAGAGATCTCGAGTCAAAGCCAGTCTCAGCAAAAGTGAGATGCTAAGCAACTCAGTGAGATCCTGTCTCTAAATAAAATACAAAATAATGTTAGGGATGTGACTCAGTGGTTGAGTGCTCCTGAGTTCAATCCCAGTGCCCTCCCCCCCCCCAAAAAAAGAAAACATTGTGTACAATGTTATGTCAAGAATTTTATAACATACATGAAGTGGGAAATATGAAGAAATCGAGTCAGGAAGACATGATTTACAGTAGAAGGGGTAGAGAGAGAAAAGGGGAGGGGAGGGGAGGGGAGGGGAGGGGGGATAGTAGACAATAGGACAGACAGCAGAATACATCAGACACTAGAAAGGCAATATGTCAATCAATGGAAGGGTAACTGATGTGATACAGCAATTTGTATACGGGGTAAAAGCGGGAGTTCATAATCCACTTGAATCAAACCGTGTAATATGATGTATTAAGAACTATGTAATGTTATGAACGACCAATAAAAAAAAAAAAAAAAAAAAAAGAAGAAATTAGATAAAAAGCTGAAAATATGAAAACATAAATACAGAATATCTTTGCAATCTCATGTAGAGATTCATTACATATGATGGTACAAACAAATTCACTAAAAGAAAAAAAACTTTGCCAAAAGTTAAAAATATATATATATATATATATATATATATATATATATATATATATATTCTACTTTCCAATAACTCTATTAAGAATAGGAAAAGACAAAATATAATCTGGGAGAAAATATTTGAAAATCCTATAAAGGATTTGTATCTAAAACATATATAAAAACCCTTAAAATTCAATATGATGAATGATATAATTTAAAAAATGAGCAAAACATGAATAGAAACTTCACAAAAGGAAATATAATATTGTCAAATAAATAAATGAAAATATGTTCTGCATCATTAGTCTTTAAGGGACTCAAATCTTAAGGAGATACCACTGCACATTTGTTATAATGATTGACTATTGAGTGTTGTAAAAGTCTAGATTCTTTTAGACAATCAAATTTGAATAACTAAAATGATAATGAAAACAGTGAGTTTACTGTTTATGATCACCATAAAGCCCATACACAATTGTGTCATAAGTATATGCAAAAATAAATATGAGTATGGACTGACATAAAGAAAAGGAAGCAATAAGGAAATAAATGAAGAGTTTTTGGATTTGATTGGTGCTTTTCAGAGAAACTCCTTTCTGTGCTTCTTCTTAAGACTCCAGTGATATTGAAGCTATCTTCCCTGGTATTTGTCATGTGAACTTGTATTTGTATTGAATTCAGGTGGAAGCTGAATCAATTGCATATACTATCTCAGTTGGCAATAAAATTTATTAATAGTTATGGATCAGATATTGTCTGCCATCTGTATTCTTATGTAATGAAGATTATTTTACCACTCTGAAAGGTGCCTAACAATGAGAGGTGAGTGTCGAAGATAAATTATTATAAACCCAATAAATCCTACTTTCTTCATTCTCCCCAAACTAGAATGTTTCTTTCTTGTTCCCATGGCTTCAACCTGAAACAGTCCTATATCAGACTTTACTTGTATATCCACCAAAGTCCTCTGCCTTATTATTCAGTTTATGTCAATTTTCTAACTTTTTACTTCATCATTCATATTTCATCCTGAGTGATTTTTTGAAAGCAAAACTTAGCGCATTTCCCATGTGTAAAGTCTGCTGGTCATTCTGAGAGGTTTCACAATAAAATGAGATTGCTCAGTATATTTCATCACTTCATATTTCATCACTCCTAAAACATATTTTAATAACATGTAAAGTCAAAGACTTAGGCAATTGATGGAATGTTGTTTTAATTGACAATATATCCTTTCAAAAATTGAACAATTATTTTTACAATCAATGGCATCTATGTGTTCATCAAAATTGTGAATAGAATTCATGTCAGGCAAAGTCATATCTTTTTTTGTGATCAGGTCTACTACTAAGAATTTTGTGAAAGGTGTAAAATCTGTATTAGATCCCCCCCCTTTTTTTTTTAACTCCTTGGCATGTGGATATCAGACTACACTTTCTCTGCTGAATTGCCTTTGTCCTTGTCAAATATCTGTTGACTTACATTGTGTAAGTCTATTTTGAGATCACTTTTATGTTCCATTGATTATCTGTCCATTTGTTTGGCTATACCACAGTGTTCCATTTACTATAGCTTTACAGTAAGTTTTGAAAGTGAAAAGTGTCAGTCCTCCATCTTTGTTCTTCTCCTTCAATCTATAATAAGCTAATATGAGCCTCCCACTTTTCCATATGGTCTTTTTAATTAATTTATCAATATCTACAGAGCAACTGAAGTTTTGATCCAAATTTCATGGAATCTGTACACCCAGTTAGGATGAACTGACATTTTGACAATATTGAATCTTCCTACTCATGTTTCTCTGTTTATGTAGACTTTTATCATTTACTTCATCGAAGTTTTATAGTTTTGCATACAGGTCTTATGCATATTTTATTAAATTTATATGTAAGTTTTTGGTATTTGGGGTTCTAAAGTAAATGGTATTGTGTTCTTAATTTTAAATTTTGATTTGAATTGCTAATAAGAAAGCAATTTGCTATCTTATATTAATTTTATATTCCAAACCTTGCTATAATTACTATGAGTTTCATGATGTTTTATTCTTTGTAGATGACAATTATGTCATCTATAAGAATGACAGTTTTACTACAGATCTTTTGTTTTCTATAATTGTTTTATTGCATTACGTATTGATTAACTTAGTACCATGTTGAACAGGAGAACTAAAAATGAATTTTCTTGCCTTGTACCTGTTTTGAGTGGGAAAGCATCTAGTTTCTTTCCAGTAAGCATGATGTTACCAGTCAGAAAATATTCCTCAAATCTCATCTATTCTTTGTTTTCTTTTTTTTATTCCAGCCCCAGTTTTCTAAAATTTTTTCATGAATGGCTGTTATCAAATGCTCTTTCTATAAACATTGATATGATTCTGTGAATTTTCTTATTGATTTGTTGACATGTTGGACTATATTAACTGGTTTCTAAAATGTTGAACCAGCATTGTAAGGCTGGAGAAAATCCCACTTGGTCCCAGTGTATAATATTTTCAATATTGTTGAATTAGATTTTCTGAAGTTTTGTTAAGATTTTTTGCATCTACCTTTATTAGAAGTATTGCTTTATAGTTTTCTTTACTTGAGATGTCTTTGCCTCCTAGTATTAGGAAGATGCTGGTTTTATAGAATGAATTAGGAAATGATCATGTTTCTATTTTCTGGAAGAGATTGTGAGAACTGGGCATAATTCTTTCCTTATATGTTAGGTAGAACTCGTTTGGGCCTGTGTTGTTTTTGTGCTCATTGAATCTCTCCATTTGAAGGTCATTAATTATTGATTCAATATTTTTAATAGATAGAGTCCCATTATGATTATCTATTTCTCTATGTACAAGTTTTGGTAACTTGTTTCTTTTAAGTTTTAATCATGATCTTACTGATGTCCTGCCTATAAGATCTGTCAATTACTGATAGAGGAATTTGGTATCTCCAACTATAATAATGGATTCTCCTATTTCTCCTTGAAGTTCTATTAGTTTTGCATCATATATTTTGATTTGTTTTGTTAAACACATGCTTACACATAAAGATTTTTAAAAATCTTCTTAGAGGTATGATACCTTTATCATTCATTATAAATACCCTGTTTATTTCTAAGAAAAATGTTTATTTTGAAGTTATTTCGCTCAGACTATCAAATTTGCACATAATATTACTTTATTATATTTACAATGTGTATTGGATCCACAGTGAGGACTTCTCTTTCATTTTGAATGTTGATAATTTGTTCCTTTTCTATTTTTAATCTAGTTAGACATTTATCAATTTTACTGTTTTTTCCATAAGAACCAGTTTTTAATTTTATTAACTTTCTTTACTGAATTCTGCTTTCAATATAATTGACTTATGCTCTAAATTTCTTTTCTTCAGTTTAGCTTGTATTTAATATGTTCTTCTTTTTGTACTTCTTACTATAAGAGCTTGGATCATTGATTTTAGAACTTTCTTCTTTTCTGATATAATATTCAATGTTATAATTTTTTTCTAAGCACTCTTTTTCCATATCCCATAATAAGTTGAATTTTGACTTTCACTTAGTTTGAAATGTTTTTCATTTTTGAGTATACTGTTTAATCTACAAGGATTTGGGGGATTTTCAACCATCATTTATTGATTGCTAGTATAATTAGATTGTGTCTGACATCCTATTTTGTATGTATTATAATAAAATATTTTTAAAGTATGTTTTTTAAACACAGTGTGGACTGTCTTGGTGAATGTTTCCTGCAAGCTTGGAAGAATGTGTACTCTTATGCTATTGTATGACATTTTCTATAGATCAATTATGTCTGATTGTTTGATGTCATTTTTTCAGTTCAACCATGGTCTTACTGGTGATTTGCCTATGATATTTGTCAATTACAGACAGAGCAATTTTTTTTTCAAACTATGATAGTAAATTCACTTTTTCTCCCATCAGTTCTATTAGTTTTGGGCCACAAATTATTATTTTTTTATTAGACACATGCACACAAATGAAGCTTTGTTTTATCTTCTAGAGATATGATCTCTTTATCATTATGTATTTCCCCTCTTAATTTCTGAAAATTTTGTTTATTTGTGGGTCAGTTTTGTCTGAAATTATTAAAACTACTCTGATTCTCTTTTGAATATGTTCTCTGTCGATTTAGTTTCAATACATCATTTCTTTACATTTGAAAGTTTTCTGTTAAACATCATAGAGTTGGGTCTTTTTTAATGAACAATGACAGTCTCTGTCTTTTACTTGGTATATTTTAGATCTTTTATATTTAATATGATTATTGATATAGTTAGGTTAATGTCTACCATGTTTGTTCTGGATTTCTATATTTTTTTTCATTTTTTTCTTACACTCTTTCTATGTCTTTCTATGTTTAATTTTCATTGTATATGATTCTATTTTTCTCCTCTCGGCATATTAGTTCTTTTTTTTTTTTTTTTTTTTTTACTTCTTTAAGTGGTTGCCCTTTGATTTGCAATTTACATTTACAGCTTATCCAAGCTTACCTGCAAATAACTCTCTCTGCAACTTAATATATAGGGCAAATATCTTATGACAAAGTATCACAAATTTTACCCTCCTGTTCCTCATAAAATATCATTCATTTTAGTTATCAAAAAACACAATCACTGAATATATTGGTGCTATTACATCTTGAACAGTTATCTTAGACAAGTTAAAAATAAGAAAAGTAATTTTCACCTTCATTTATTCTTTCTCTATAGTTCCTCCTTTCTTTATTCAGATGCAAGTTTCTGATCTATATAGTTATCTTCTTCCTGAAGAAGTTCAGCATTTCTTGCAGGCAGGCATACTGATGACAAATTATCTCAATCTGTGTTCTTCTTTACTTCTGAAGAACAATCTTGCTAAATACAAAATTCTAGATGGGTGGGTTTTTTTTTCTTTCACCATTTAAAATATATGGCTCTACTCTTCTTGTTGGCATGCATGACTTCTGAAATCCAATTTAATATTTAGACTTATTCCTCTGTGGCTAAGGTATCTCCTTCCCATGGCTTTCTTCAAGATTTTGTTTTTGTCTTTGACTGTTTTTTTTTTTCAGTTTAAATTTGGAATTGGTAGATGAAGTTTCTCAGTATTTATTCTGACTAGTGTTCTCTGAACTTCCTGGATCTGTAAATCTTTGTTTCTCTCTGGAGAAATTCTGAGTCATTATTTAAATATTTGTACTCCCTCCTTTCTCCTTTCTTGTCTCTCTTCCTCCTATCCTTCCCTCCTTCCATTCCTTTTCTTCCTCTCTTCTTTATTCTTCTTCTGGTATTTCCATTTTATGTATATTAGATCTTTTATCACTTTCTCACAATCCTTAGCTATTACAATATTTTTTAACTTTTTCTTTAAGATTTTTCATTTGGGATGTTTCTATTGACATTTGTAAAGCTCCCTAATTCTTTCCTTGGCTATTTGTATTACAGAATTCATCTATATCTATCTATATCTATATCTATATCTATATCTATCTATTTATTTATATATATAAAACTGTTAACATTACCTTTGACCCTCTCTTAGAGTTTGTATCTTTCTGCTTATATGACAAAACTCTCTGGCATGTTGCTCAATTTTTCTTTGGAGCCATTAGCATATTAATCATACTTGTTTTAAGTTCTCAGTCTGATAAATGCAACATTTCTGCTACCACAGTTTCTGATTATGATGTTTGTTCTTCCTTTTTAGTCTTTTTGTCTTTTAGCATGTTTTGCAATTGTTTTCTTGAAAGTCAGATGTGAGATACTGAATAAAAGCAACCAAAGTAAACGGGTCATTGATATGAGGTTTTATTCTTATCTGACAAGGGGTTAGGCTATGTTAACTGTTGTAGCTCCAGTTTCCAGAAGCTAACATTTCCCCTGGTATCCTTGTTTCAGTCTCCTCTATTATCTTTGGATTTTTCTAGAGATGTTATAAAGAATACCAAAGTGTATAGTACTTTTAGTTGTATTCCTCTGCCAATATTTAGAAGTTTTACTGATGCAGTGGTAAGGTATTGGGGTGTTAGAGGGGAAGACATTCTGTAGTCCTGTGATTAGGTCTAATCTTCAGTGATCCCTTGGCGTGTGATCCTCACAGGTGCTTTTCCAAGTTGGTTCTCCTCACCACCTCAGCCTCCAAATTAGGTGAGAGACAAAGCTAGGGGGAGGGAGACTGGTGTTTGCTATAGCCCTCCCCCATTCAGGAACTAGAAAGGGACATGGTTGGATATTTCTCATCTCCAAGGTTGGTGAGGCTCTTTGAGAAGAGAGCCCCTTGAGGGTAGGTCTTGAGACCAGAAAGTTCTGTGAGTATTTTTTGAAGACGACTTTTTTATCCCTCTTCCAGTAGCACAAGTTTATATTTAAATTTTAAATTCATCTTCACTCTGAGAAAGAGGTTTTTCTCTTGAAGGTAACACTCACAAAAATCTGGGGGCCAAAGAGTCCCACTCTGGAATTTTTAACTCCACATGGTTCATTCAAAAATTTATCATTTATGGCTTAGGTTTTCCTATTTTAGTGCCAGTTCCCATGGAAGTTTCTCTCCAAGATTTTAACTTTGGTAAGTTGTTATTCTCTGTGTTGGTCTGTCTGTCTTTCCCATTTGGAGGGGAAGCAGTTCACTGTGTAACCTCATTTCTCTAACAAATCAAAAAAGTTATGGAATTTTTAGTCTCTTCAGGGTTTTTTTTTTCTGATTCTTTAGTCTTTTTCTTGAAATTCCTTACAAGATGAACAAAAACTGGATGTGCTTTTCTACTTTTACTTCTGTAGAATACAGAATACCTAGAACAAACAATATTTTTAAAATGAATGACTATAAGAGTGAGTTATTCAATGACTGCAAATGTGACTGGCATAGGTGACTGGAAACTACGTGGACAGAAATGAATTAAATGATTTACATATGAAGTATCATTCCTCTTCTTATCCTTTGGCTTTATCATTAATAAGTAGACTATGAGCTTGAGCTTGATCCACAGCTCTGAAATGCTTTGTTTGTTTTTTTATTACAATGACTATACTCTTATTATTTAAACTACCAGTATTTAATTTAGAGTGTTATATGGAGCAGCTCATTCAGTACAGGTACTCAATGGATGCTCTATAGTACATAATAGATAAAGAGGATTAAATGGCCATTTATAAATCTTCAACAATAGGATACTAGGAGCTATCATTAAGCATTACAGTTCTATTTAATTAGACATGATTTGTGTTTTACTCAGTATCGAACTGCCATGATGAAATATTTTTGTTAGAATGTAAGTTGGTAAAACAACAGAATAGGCCAGTAAATATCATTTATGGATCTGCTGATGAAAAAAAAACGTAAATGTGTTAAAGAACCAAGTCTCTGCTGGATAGTTTTTAATGGTGTCTAATATCTGCTCCCATACATTAAAATAAAGTTCCTAAATTGTGCTCAAGATGTGAGTATAATTGACCAACTAGAGATTATGATTTTAAGGATCTACAACCAACAGAAAATTATTATCATTTTTTTTACTGCCTGTTCTAGACCGAAGATTAAATTAAATGAAAGAATACTCCACTTATTTAAATATTTGTACATTCTAATTTCAGAGATTATAAAAGGTCCTTCAGTTTCTGTCATTTAATGAAATAATCTTTCTCACAATATTCTTGAGAAAGTGATCTCAAGCCTTCATTGGAAAGTGTAACATGTAAAATAGATCTTTCTCAGTTCTGTTGGGTCATTGTTATATGCTAGGCACTGGCTAAGGAGATGGTAACCATTTTTTCTCATTTCATTATTACAGGAGCTATAATGATTAATTACAGAGGAAGGCTATACTCCCCTGTTGACTAAGAAACAATGAGTTATTTATTAGCCAATAAAAAGAGAGAGAGAGAGAGAGAGAGAGAGAGAGAGAGAGAGAGAGAGAGAGAGAGAGAGAGAATGGGTGGGGAGGAAGGAAAGAACAAAGGAATGAAGAAATATAGGGGAAGAATTGCAAATACAACAAACAAGGCATACCACAGTTGAGATGAAGAGAAGTTGACAGTAATCCAGCAAACTCCTTCTAGTGAATTAGAACTGTGGAGAAAGTAGAGACTAAAACCTAAAGTGGAAGAATTATCTAAATCTGCAAATGAGCAACTGTGGCATAGGTCCCCTAGCCTACTCTGGCAGAAGATCCTGGAGAATCACTGGAGAAACCAAACCAGGTAAATTCTGGTATTAAGGACAGCTGCTACCACTTAGGGATCAGGTATGAAACATTTAAAATAAGAAGATTAAATAAAATTTTGCCTATGGCAACACTTTAACCTCCTTACTTTTATGGATTCCAAAAGATTGAATATTGACACTGGGACAAATGAAAAATATGAGTTATCACCCTATCATACTATATTGAGGCATTTGACAAACCAACCCATCATGCACAGCAATGTTCCAAACAAATTCTTGATTCCTGATCCCTCTGCTTTAAATAAGAATGAAATCGAATTCGGCAATGTATTTAAGAAAAGCTGCTATCATGTCAACCACAGATAAACTCAAACATGTGCACCCACGTGTGTGCTTGTTCACGCTCTTTCTCTTATCATGTGGATGCAGTTGAAAATTTTTTTAGGTAGAAAAACTTAAGGATAAAATTGTAAAAATATCTCAGAATATTGACATTCAATACTAAGACATTAAAAATAGTAAGCAGAATAAGAAATTTAACAGATTAATTTTGGAAGTCCAATATCCAAATTAAAAGATTTTGAAAAGGAACAGAAGAATAGAGAAGTAATAAGTGTTATAATTGTCCAAATGGAAAGATCCCAGGGAATGCCCTTCATGGTAATTGCAGAGAGACTTATACCAAAGCAAGGCATTGCAGAAAGTTGCCATCTTGGGTTCCTGTTTTCCAAACTGCATTTGGAGTTCCCTCTCCCTGGAACACTCTCTCAGAATAAAGACTGTGTGGATTCCTCCTTCATGTCCTTTAAGCCCTTGCGCATAATCGCCTTTTCATAAAGATTGTCACTAAAACCTCTAATTAATAGCAAACCCCACAGCACTTCCTATATATCACACTCTTCTATTTTCTCCCTAATATATGGAACTATATAATGTCCTGCACATTGTTTTTCTTGTTTTGTATTTTCCTGTTCTGTTTTCCATACTTAGAATGCTGTTAGCTCCTAAGGATGGGAATGATTGTCTGGTTTCTTCCTTACCATATTTCCAGCATTTAGAACAGTGTATGGCCTACAGCAGTCACTAAATGGCTATTCATTTTAAGAAAAAATGAAAAATATTTCCTTCCAGAAAGAAAGGAAAAGATTCAATATTGCACAGCACTTCTTAATAGCAGCATTGAAATATGCAACCCAGTTAACAAATAAATCCAGCTTGAGAGTAGAATAAGCACATTGACTTTTCCTGATACACCAAGTTCCCAATATAAATTTTATCATATAGGTATACTTCCTTAGCTTCTAGAACATGGGTTCCACCAAAAGGAGGAAATAAAATGAGATATAGGATTAGCTCAAAGAAACAGGAGATATTATTCAGGAGAGAAGCAAAGGCATTCACAAATGAGGATTAAAACAAGCCCCAGAACAACATCTATGCAGCTGCCTGAACTCAAATGTACAGATGGAGGCAGAAAAAGGATTGTTCCACGGCTGTCTCTAAAGACAGGTGGGAACAAAACAGACATATTCAATTTATCTAACACTTTTGAATAAAATTTTGTTCTTATAAATGGTAGAAAATTCAGGTATAATTAATGATTCAATAGTGGTCACACAGAAGAGGCAGTTTATTTCTGCCTTCAGGAAAAAGTAGTTATATAAGAAAGAAAATATAATAATAAAGTAATTGTAGCACCTTTTTGAAGCTTAGCTCTGGAAATTTTTATAAGTCACAACAATACAAATTTTGAGTATTCATGTAACAACACAATACATTCAGGTCTCTATGAACTGTCATGAACTGTTGAAATACAGTATTAAGTGAAAATATGAAGGCAGAATAGGATGGCATAACTGCTTTTTTTTGTTTCAATTGTTAAGTTTGTGATTTGACAGTAAATATTTAGAAACTTACCTGAAAATATATGAACTAAATTATTATTAAAAACTTTTACCTATTGTTTCTTACTTCTGTATTCATTGCATTTTATATATATAAATAAGTATCCTAGCACCACTTTTAAGAATAAATTTCATATAAAATGTAGACTTAAACATAATTTTAATTTGTTCATATTTCTCCAATATTTGGTCATGCTTTTGATTGTATGTTTAGATTACTTAGAGTGTTTTTCTATTTTAAATACCTTTCCATATGAAGCTTTGGAATTCATCTGATATTTTCCTAGAATACATGTCAAATGGAACTACTGATTGGACAAATTTATGTTTCCAGGCATTTGATAAATAATCAAGAGTAGAACATCAAAAGAATTGAAATATTTTTCACTCTGACAAGGAATATTTTTCCACATTATGTCAAAACTAGGTAGAATCATTCTTTTTGTATTTGGCAGCCTATTTTTAAAAAAAATTCCCACAAATTTGAGTCTAATTGATCACTAATGTATAGCATGGGTTCATATTTTGTAAGATGCTGATGATTTTTATATCTACCCCTTCCTTTTCCCATCTCTGTCTAAAGACTCCTATCATCTCTTTGGGACTCATAAATGCCCACCTGACTATAGAAACAAGCTGTCTTGTATCCCTATCCTTAAACTGCTTTTAGAATTACTTTTCTAAATCACAAATTTGTTCATACTATCTGCTTGCTTAAAAGCCCTTGAAGACTAGCAGTTTCAAATAGAGTTACGTCTAAACATTTTAGGGTGGTACATTATATCAGTATGCTTTTGAAACAGCTTTCTCTCAATAATTATAGATAACTTGAGGTTAAGGACCTGATCTTGTTTGTGTAATATTCACTATTCACTCTATTTAAGTGGTGATTAATGAATGAAGGATGTTTTAAGTTAGTTTTTTGTTTTGTTTTGTTTTGTTATGCTTCTGTGACCAAAAAAACCTGACAAGAACAACAATTTTAGGAGGAAAAATTCATTTGTGGGTGTCATGGTTTCAGAGGTCTTAATCCACAGATGGCTGACTCCATTCCTCAGGGCTGGGGCAGAACATCAGGGCAGAAGTGTGTGGAAGAGGAAAGCATCTGTGAGAATAGTACCAGGAAGTAGAGAGAAAGAGCTCTCCTCACCAATAAAATATAACCCCAAAGGCATGCGCCCAGTGATCTGCCTCTTCCAGTTACACCCTGCCTATCTACAGTTACCACCCAGTTAATCCCTATCAGTGGATTAATGCACTGATTTGGTTAAGGTTATCATAACCCAGTCATGTCAACTCAAAACTTTATTGAATGTCTCACACACAAGCTTTTGGGGGATAATTCATATCTAAACTCTAACAATGGGTAGAACATACCCATATAAAACAGAATAAAATGGTCTAATCTAGAAGTTCACTTATTTAACTTCTCATTCATGCTTCAAACATTCATATAGCTATTACTATGTGCCAGATATATTCTTCTAAGTTCTAGAAATACAGTGGCATTAGAACCAAAAGTACCTTTCCCTTGGTGAGATTGATGATAGAAAGTGGATGGGAGAACAACAAAATGTAAAAAATAACTTTTTTTTTTTCATTTTACGGAGTGATAAGCAATTTTGTGCTTGTATATCAACTCTCTAAGAAAACCAAACTAAACTTAAGAAGCTCTGATTTACAGTATTTGTTGATCTCCCATCACAGCTGATGTCAAGCTAACAATGGCTAAACAAAGAGCTCCCAAAATTCTTCAATATGGAACTGGCTCTGGAGAGAGATTCAGCTGACTCTGTCATCATCATCATCATCACTGATGATCCCGAGGGAGTATTAGGATTTAGAAAAATAGAAACTGGCCACTTGAGTTAGGGTGAAAAGGGAAGGTCCAGCTGAAGAGGTAATATTGAAACCAAGAGGCAAATGAAGAGGGGAACCAGAAAGTTGAAGGTCAGATGAAAGCATATTCCACACAGAGAGGATAGCTATTGAAGTGCCCTAAGCTAAGTACTTGGCATGTTGGAGAGACAGAAGAACCAGAATGTGGATTTTAAATTTATTTTTCTGTTAGTAGATAACCTTTAGATCAAAAAGCCTCTTAGCCAAGATGAAAGAAGTAATTTGAAAGAGTGGAACATGAGCAGGGAGCCAAGATTGGCTTTGGTTCTTTGGTCTTATAATTCTTTGCTAATAGAGTTTCCAAGGACCACTGGGTGATTCCAGGAAAGCACACATCCAACCCAACTAGAAATGTGGGTTTATATAACGCAAAACGAAGCAGGCAGCAAGTATGATACTATGATTCCTGGGGTGTTCCTTCCAGACACTCCAGTCTATTTCTTTTATCTTGCTGACCCTACAAATGACCTGGACTTTGACTTTTTTTTTTTTGCCACATTACAAGTATTAGTAACTTAAATTGTTAATTCTCAAAAATATTATTGGGGCAATTTGAGTAATATGTGGAGACAATTTAAATCCAACTGTGTGAGCAAAGCAAGAGATAATCAGATTGAATTATTTTAGTAGTGACTGGGGTGTTCTTTTTCCTCTTGGAGTCAAGGTGACAAAGATAGACTTATTTTGATATATTACCTGGAGCATGTAGAGATGGGGAGAATCCAAAACAATATTTTAAGAATGAATCAGTTGGAGTTCAGATCTATGCTTCACAAGTGATGGTTCCTCCTGAGTGAAAATAAATCCTATTGTGAAGCAAAAGGGAGATTAGGAGGATTAAGAGGCACACATGAAGGATCTAAAAGTGGGTTTGCTTTTAATATGGAAACGATTTTTGTGGGTTAATTGTATAGAGCTCCAGCTCATTTTTGTTTTAAATTGAAATAAGCCTGGGTGTTTCTGGGACAGGAGATCTTCAGCTGCATGTGTAGATGCACTGTTCATTTCTGTATAAAATATTTGCAGCTAATAGTCTTGAGAAAGGGATTATGGCCTGAAGATGCTCTCTCAAGAAATTAATTGTTATTGACATGCTAGTTATATTAATAGTTACAGTGCTATTTTTGTCCAAGTGATTGTAATTTGTATACACATTCAAATTGCTTTTAGGAATAATGCTCAAAGTTTACACAGAATTATAAGATGTTCAAGGCAATAGCTAAAATAACTGTGTTGTTTCCAAAAAACGTGAGCTGTGTATAGAGAGGCTGTCAAAGCTAGAAAAGTCATTATTTTTCCTCATTGGAGAAGGAAAAAAAAAACCCCTCAGCTATGTTACTGATAAACTATCTTTCTCCACAAATAATACCCCCCAAAATAGCTTAATGTTTTTTTCAAGTTACAAAAAAGTATTAAATGTCCAATGAAATCCATTTAATTTGACAAATCTCAGGCTGTCTTACTTTTTTCTTTAAAGTTACATATTGACTCATTTGTCTAGAATTACAATTTCACTATGAATGATAATATCATTTTTACAATAAAATAAACATTTAAAAATACTGCTATTTTGATATAGAAAACAAGAAAACTTTAGAAATCACTTATTAAACTGAAATATACATAGTGCTCATAAATAAATGAAGGAAAAGCCAAAGGAGAATTCAAATACTATTTTACTTCTAGATTCAAGTTCTTTTATTGATGAGTAATGAAATGAATGCTACTTGAATTTGGATTTACTTCTAAGTACACCCCCAAACCCCCATAATATTATTGGAAGTTCAATAGAAGAGGCCAGATATTTCATCTGGATCCACATGGAAAATAAATTCATGGCAACTGTTCACACTCCTCAAGCCAAAAATTATTCTTAGCCAAATTCCCATCATCATCATGATAATGATCAACCCTATGAAGGAGAGCTCTTAATGAAGCAAGACCCAAATGGACATATTTAGCTTTTAAAGTCAGGGGTGGTTTTTCTTTTTTTTTCTTTTTTTTTTTTTTGGTATATTTTATGTTATTGTGAAGTTCCTATTTCTATACTTAAAAAATCAGTTTCATTTAAAAAGAAAAATTTAAACTCAGCTTCATCTCAAATTGAGGTGATTTTCAAAATATTTTGGGCCAAATGAATCTTTAGATGGAAGTATTTTAACATTACCCAAGAAAGCAGTCTAGAGCAAATTTAATTATTCTAATGTTTCCCAAAGCAGGCAGCATGTACAAATATTCTCCGGAATATTAACATATTTTGAGTAAAAAGAAATTTGAAAAATTGCATTAAAGCAGTTTGCATGAAATTTAAGCTTCTTTAATATCCAGATATAAGTTGTCAATCTATACATTAAATATGCAGAAAGTATGTATTAAAAGACAGTCAGAAAATGGGAGGACATCCCAGGCAGAAGGAAGAGTTTGAGCCAAGGGGAGCAGGTGGGAAAACATAAGGCATCTTTTGAAAAACTGTAGGGAAATTCTGGAGTTCCAGGAGATAAATCTGGAAATGAAGTCAAGAGCCAGATTGTGGAGGTTTTGAATGACAGGCCCAACAGTTCAGACTCTGACTTTCAAAAGTCAGTCACCAACCACTGAAGATTTCCTAGGAGGGTAGGGAGAATACAAATCTGGTAGTTTGGGAAGTTTAATCTGGCCATAGTGGATATATTGATTCGTAACAGGAATATACTAGAATTTAGTTAGAACACTCTTGTAATGAGCCAAGGATGAGATTAAATAAGAATGGGTGAAAATCGGATGGCGAAGTGAAGACATGATGCAAAATATATTGCAAAAGAAGAATAAAGGAAATGGGATGTAGTTTCAAAGACAGTTAAAGAGATCCGAAAGAGAATGATGGTAACTTTAGCAGTGAGAAAGCATCATTTGCTCCTCCATGTATCATGCTCTGTAACTGCCCCTATGCTGTGAGGACTTAATGGTTAACTTATATTCATTCTTCAAAAATTCAGTTCATTTGTCTTCCTTTTTTCTTAAATCAGTTTTGCACTCTCTTTTAAATGTATTTAGCATACAATTTTAAGTGTTTCAATCATTTAACTTATTTTAAAGTCTATTGATATATCTGTCTCTTCACTGAGGTTACTAGTTTCATGAAGGTGGGGACCAAATTCTTCCATTTTCATCAGTAACACAGTAGCACACTTCAAAAACTCAATCATGAAAGAGTATGCCCAGAAGAGTTAGAATGTAAATAAGTCTAATGATAAACAGATGTGGGCATGCAGATGCAATTAGGATTGTAAAAAGGTCGTTTTATCAAAATGTTGGAAAGCCATTGTAAATAAGATTCAGGAGAGTGAAAAAAAAAAAAGAAATTAATCAGACAGAATTCCAGAGTACAGGGCATGCTGTGCCATGCAGTCTTGACTGTGGAGGACCCACCCCTGGTAGGACATACTTTCCACAGATGTTACAAGGTGCCTGATGCCTTTCTGTTTCCTCACCTTCAGCACAGGTCAAGATCAAATGTCATAATTTGAAGAAAATTTCTCTCATCTTTTAATTCTATAAATACTCATTGTATTTATTTTTTTTTAAAGTCTCGCCTGCAGATTACCTGCAAAGAATCCCCAGAAGAGCAATGCTTAAGTGAAGTTCCATCTAATAAATGAAGAAGGGGTGATAGAATTAGAATCATCATTTCAAGCTGACAGTACTTGAACCCACTATTTCAGTTTAATGTTATATAAAAAAAGAGACAAACAGATTGCCTTCTTACAGAAGGATATAATCTGCCCTCTGTGTTAGGGTTTGGATCTAAAATGCCCCCACCCCAAAGCTCACCAGTTGAAGGTTTGATTTCCAATTCTGTAGCAGACAGAGGAGAGAGTCTTGGGAGGGATTGGATCATGAGGGCTCTAATCTCATCAATGGATTCATCCATTGATTTAATGAGCTATTGGGAGTGGGTGGAAATTTGGAAATTGGGGCATAGTTGGAGGAAGTAGGACCTTGGGGGCCTGCCCTTGAAGGGCCCAGGTCCCTTTGATCCTTTCTTTCGTCCTGTCTGCCATAAGGTGAAAAGCTTTGCTTTATTACATGATTTCCACCTTGATATTTTGATATTTTGCCTCACCACAAACCCAGTAAAAATGGAGCCAACCAAGATGCCCTTCAGTGGATGAATGGATAAAAAAAAATGTGGCATATATACAAATGAAATTTTACTCAGCAATAAAAGAGAACAAAATCATGGCATTTGCAGGTAAATGGATGGTATTGGAGAAGTTAGCCAATCCTCCCCCCCAAAAAAATGACAAATGTTTTCTCTGATATAAGGAGGCTGACTCATAGTGGGGTAGGGAGGGGGAGCATGGGAGGAATAGATGAATTCTAGATAGGGCAGAGGGGTGGGAGGGAAACGGAGGGGGCAGGAGATTAGCAAGGATGGTGGAATGTGATGGACATCATTATCCAAAGTACATGTATGAAGACATGAATTGGGTATCAACATACTTTATATATAAACAGAGATATGAAAAATTGTGGTATATATGTGTAATAAAAATTGTAATGTAAAAAAAAACAAAGTACATGTATAAAGACATGAATTGGCGTGAACATACTTTATATACAAAAGTATAAAAAATTGTGATCTATAGGTGTAATAAGAATTGTAATGCATTCCGCTATTGTGTATTTATAAAAATAAAATCAATTTATAAAATGGAGCCAAGTTACCATAGACTAAAACTTCTGATAAACTGAGCCAAAAGAAATCTTTCCTCCTTTAAATTGATTTTCTCATCCCAGCAATTTAAATCTAATACACCCTCTAATATATTCTTGTCATAAAAAAATCAAAATATGAATTTGACTAGATTTCTACCTATAAAGCCAGTTTGAAGGGAACATAGAAGAACTAGAAAAATATGGGACAAATTTAAAAAAAACCCACAAGTATAGGAAGAATTCTGCAAAATATTCAATATGGGAAACAGATTGCAAGGAGTAAGATTTTTAAAAGGAGTGAAAAATCTATAAATTAAAATATGTTAAAAGAACTTAAAGACATATTGACATGTCAAAAGTAGGGGATTATTTTGGGATAATGATTTTAAAGAACTCAAATTTATAAATCATTTGTGAGATAAGCAGGGAAACAAGATATTCACAAATTACTGTTAGATTTTAGAGATGATAATGCTATGTTTTTAAAGTATCATTATATATCTCAAAATACTTTAAGATAAAATTCTATAATGTCTGGAATTTGCTTCAAAATAATGTAGTAGTCATTAGAGGTGGGTTAAGTGGTGATCACATAAATGAAAGATGATTATCATTGAAGCTGGGTAATAGACATCTAGTTCACTTTTATACATGTTTAACATTTTTCATTTTTAATTATTTTAAAATACAGGTTCCTAGGCTTTATATCAGAATTCTTAAATTAGAATATCTAAGGATTATTCCAGAAATGTGCATTATTAACAACTTTTGAGGTGATTATTATTTACACAAGGATATGGTGTCTATAGTCCTAGAATAATTTATTCCATTGATCTTGCTCTTGCCAGAGAAATGGAGCCAATTATATACACATGTCTTATCCTTAAAGACAGAAGCTGTGTCTTCCTCAGCTGTGTATTTCCAACAGCCATACACTTCATATACACTAAATAAATATAAATTTAAAAAATTATGTTCTCTCAATAAATATTTTATGTGTAGAGTGCATAAGATTTACTCACAGATTTCAACCCATAAAGTCCATTTTAGCATCAGAAGTGTTGACCCTCTCACAGCTGTTAGCATGAATTCTCTGGCTATGTGGAATTTCTTATTCAGTGATATCTAATACTTCTAATTCCTAAATTGCCAAAATCTCCGTACTATCAAGGATAAAGTCGAACAGGATGTGAATAATTTTCTCCTCCTTTACAGTCAAGTAGAAGTATATAATATTAGCTGTCATGGGTAGAATATCTATATTGATATCAGAGATGCAAATAAGACCTTTTAAGAAAATGAACTGAAATGCGGCTACCTGCCATTATTAGCCCTTGACTTTGTCTGTTTAGATTTTTTGTTTGTTTACTTAAAATGGTTTATTAATTAACAATTTTGACACATTAAAAAGAATATTCTTAGGAAGTTTTAACCTATCATTGAAAGTTGTTCTCCTAGAGATCTTTGAATCTTTAAATAATAATAAAAAAAATGGATCATAACAGACCATGCGATAGATTCTGTCCTAGTACTCACTTTGGTGAGTTTGGTGATTTTAAGTGTGACACTATTTTTACTGTTTTTGTTGGTTCCTGGTTTTCATACATAAAAATAAATAAGTCAGTCTACTCTTAGATCATCCCTAAGTTCACCTCCAGTTTTATGGTACTTCTAGGAAAAAAAAAAATGACCTCACCTAACATTTAAACAGAAAACAACCTCTCAAGGAAGAAAAAAGACATAAATGATATCACCTCAGAGTCTTAGGTGGTAGTAAATAATGCTAAATTCATCCAATTCTGTTCTGAAGGTATAAATCTAGGGATATGAAGGATTGTCCCCACTTTGGCTTACCTGCTTATGAGCATGATCATAAGAATTAATATGATTGTCAAACTCCTGGTGTTTGTGATACTGCTTGTCACATAATTCACAGTAAAAGTTTGCCTTTACGTCTTCCAGGGCCTTTGCTGTGGACTTTTCCTTTTCTGAAAAATCCTTTAAAAAATAAAAAAAGGCAAAAAAAGTATTGGTTATATTTCTCTCTGATAGCATAGCCAGATATCATATTAATCAAATGGGTATTTAATACTTTTGTGACTAAAAGCTAGGGTGAGACTCAGTATTTCCTGGAAAAGTATGACATGGTAGAAGTAACTTCCAGTTTAGCATTAACCCTAACATGTAAATCAACATATGAATTCTGTCAAAGAGGCCCTGGTCTTTACTCATCCTTCCTCTTGTTGCCCATTTCCAGGTTGTATTTCTGCCTGGTAATTAAGCACTCTCTCTGTTCCTACTGTATCTCTTTTATTGACTTTCTGTGTCCCTTGTGATTTCACCATCCACCATCATCCACCAATCAATCCACTACATACTCTCCTCCAGGAGTGCCTTCATTCACACTATAATTAGAGCCTGATGTACCTTATAATCTCCAACTCCAGCCTAATTATCTTCCACAAGCATCCATTCCTAACAGACAGTCTAGCCTTTGGGTTTATCTCTCTCTCTCTCTTTTTTTTTTTTTGATACCAGAATTTGAACCCAGGGGCACTCAACCACTTAGCCACATTACCAGCCCTATTTTATATTTTATTTAGAGACAGGGTCTCACTGAATTGCTTAGCACCTTGCTTTGGTTGAGGTGGGCTTTGATCCTCTTGTCTCAGCCTCTTGAGCTGGGATTACAGGTGTGTGCCATCATGCATGGCTTAATTTTTTTAACGTCTATTTTTTTTTTAGTTGGACACAATATCTTTATTTTATTTATATGTGGTGCTGAGGATAGAACCCAGGGCCTTGCGCATGCTAGGCAAGCACTCCATTGCTGAGCCACAACCCCAGCCCAGCTTCATGTTTTTTAAAAACCATTATCATTACAACTTTAAGGATATTTTATCTCAACCAGTTTTAGCTATATCATTCCCCTACTTAAAATCCTGTTGATTCTCTCATTGCCTGTGGATTCATTGTGACAAGTGGTTACTATGTATGAACTATGTATCAGGTAGTTGTGTTACCTCAAGTATTCCTCAAAACAACCCCATGAGATTAATTCTATTTTTACCTGCATTTTACAAATGTATCAACCAATGCTTAAAGAGATCATATATTCCTGGTCACTAAATTTATAAGTGGAAAAGGGATTTGAATCTGACAACCTGTTTCTAGGCCCTGTGTTAACAAATGGCTTAGACTTGCCATTCCCTTTAAAGCCTACCCTTGAATATGCCATAAAAGCTTCTTCCTACCATGTCAGAAACATCTCATATCAAGCCTTGCTCCCATACTGTCCTCTTTAATTCTATCTAGGTATGCAATTGGTTTTAACTTCATTTATGTCTATTGCTCCATCAAAATCTTTGAGGAAAGGAAATATTTTATTCATTTTTGTGTCTACAATGTTAAATATCATATTGTCTAGTTCAGGACATGTACTTATTTAATATGCTTTACCTAAATTAATGGATAATGCCCCATACCTCTCTACATGTCCTTATCTATTATCCTAGTGCCAAATGAATGGGTGACTGTACGTAGTAGATGACACACATTCATATAAAAAATGATAAACACATTAAAGGTTTGAGTTTACTTTCATTTCTCCCAAATGACTAACCTGCTAATCAAAGAAATCAGACCATAAGCTTAAATGATAAATATGTCACTGACCAGATTTTTAAAAGTAGCAAAAATGACAATCAGCAAAAAGAGCATGAGTATCTTTAACAAACAGAAGAGTAGAGCAAATATCTTGATGGCTTATCCAAGAGACCAGAAGAAAGAATTTGGTGACATTCTAGGACAATAGACACAAAAGCTACTGAATAGGATATATTCAGTGATTTTGGGACAAAAATCTAGGTGCTCAAAGAACCAAGATAATGGCCTGCTGATATAGTCACTGTTGAGAGCCAATGCAGGCAGATAGCACTGAGGCAGTGCAAAATCTCTTCATGCAGTAGACTTAGCATCAGGAAACCATTATTTCTTATCTAGTGTTTTCCCCTTCTCCTTCCTCCCTATAATTCCAGGGTCTGGAGTAGAACTACAGGTTACTTATTTTCTGTTTCTTTATTATGTCAATGGAACAACAGGCTTAGAAAACTAATCATGTGCCTTGGACATTGGTTAACTATGCCTTGGTGATCAAAAACACCTCAATCTCATGAACTGGAGCAAGGAATAATTGAGAACTCAGACTTGATCTGCTGGAAAAAAATGTATTCCTTTATTAGTCTAGATTATGTGGGGTATTCTATGACAATAACTCAATGGCCAGAAGTAAGGTCCACAGTTCACTTTACTTTTGTACCTTCATCTGAACTTATTTCTAGAACAACCTTTAATTATCATATTGTGTGATTTTCAGTTCAAAATTTTATAATTTTAAGAGAATTTTATCAAAGTGTAAGTCATGGAATTTCTTGTGAATGCTCACCTTTTACATGACTAAATGACATAGCACATTTCTTGCTTCATAATTCTTGGCAAGAAATAAAGCATAAATCCCTATTTCCCTTCCCTTTAAGCTGTTAATGACAGTCTCTAGGGCATATCCTAATCCCATTATTAAGAGACAAAAGGTAGGTAGATGGAAAATAAGTGCCATTGGCAAACAATGTAAGCATGGTTCACAATCCAGTGTGTCCAGCAAAGTCAGGGGAAATAGTATAAACCAATAGCAGGTGACTAGGATTAGAAATGGGGAAGCTGAGACATGAGGACAGAAATCACAGAGGCAGATGAGGAGAGAAGCCAAGAGGTAGGTAAGGTAGGGTCTGGAAAATCATATAGGAAAAGAGAAGGAATAATGGAAGGAGGAAGGGAGGAAGGAAGGAAGGAAGGAAGAAAGGAAGGAAGGAAGGAAGGAAGGAAGGAAGGAAGGAAGGAAGGAAGGAAGGAAGGGCCAAAGAGAGGGAGGAAGAAAAGAAAAGAAGGAAGAGAGGGAGAGAGGGAGGGAAGGAGGGACAGGGTAAGTGAAGGAAAGAGAAGGAGAAAGAGAAAAAGAATTGTAAGACTCCTTGACAAACTTGAAATTGAGGCTGAGATGGATAAGCAGCCAAGTTTGTTCTTCATAAGTGATCCACACCCTCTGTCTATGATCTTACCCAGTGTGAGGTAGGTCTGTTCTAGAGTGTGAAACTGAACTATCTACTCAGATGGTGCAGAGTGAGGCCAGATATATATACCAGAAGGCTGGAAAATAAAGTCTCAGATTGGTGGAAGTGGCACAGACACCCAACTTACTGTTTAGTAGAGGAGGTAACTAATGTTTAGTGATGGCAGGGTTTGTACAGATCAGAGAGCTAGGTAAGGGTAAAGCGGGAGCACATTAATCACTGGGTCATGCTGCCTCCTCAACCCACTTATTCATTTATTCAACTAACCATTAAGTATTTGTGCAATCAAGAATATCTTATGGAGCAACTTCTAAATGTCCATTTGTTACTGGGTGTTACTCTCAGAAGTTTCTATACTGTGGGATAGAATTACTTGTAAAGATATTTAAAAAAACAAATTGTGATAGAGTAATAATAATTGCAAGTTGCTAAAGAGGAGTTATCAAGTTCAGACTAATTAAGTATAATTGGAAGACAAAGATCAGGTTCTCTGTCTTTCCTTTCTTTAGCTGTCTTCCTTTTCCTGTCTCAGTTAAATGCACTGTAAACATTCAGTACTTTTTGGCTTTGTGCTGAGTAAAGGGGTATTTTACTGATAAAATAGCTCCCCAAGTAAATTAACATTTACTTTTTTTGAAATTATTGCACAATCTTTAAATGTATTTGAATATGTGGAATAAATACAAAAGGAGCAAAAAAAAGGCCATCATTTCTGTCAGTAAATTTTAATTATAAAAATGAATAAAACTGGCATATAAGATATAATTCCTTTATTTTTCGCTTCACAATTTGCTTAGTGGAAGATGTTTTTGGAAGTTTGTTTAATAGAATAGAACATTTATGAAATAAAAGGAAGCTTCTTGTTAATCATTCTCAATTTTCCATTAAAATGTTGAAAATGAATTACAAATTGAGTATGACAGTTATCATAGCAAGAGTCATTCCAAAAATATTAGGTAACATCAATGGGCGTTTTATGGTGTAATTTAATAAAGAGTCTGTATAATTAATTACTTTTTAAAATTAATGTTGTGGGTGTGAGGAGAGAATATGTACTTTTTCACACAAAGAATTTTTCTCATGCTTATAATAGATGTGTCCATAAAGTGACAAGTATTCTGAGTAGAAGAATACATTTACTTAGAAACATGGATATTTGCTAACAAATTATTTTTATTTTTGTAATAATCATTACACACTAACACTCATCGAGCTAGCCTTATAAACCAAAAATATGCCAGATGCATGTTAATTCACTTAATGTTCATGATGACCCCTGTACTATGTTCTATTATTACTCCATTTAAAGCCATGGAAAGCAATGGCACAAACACAGGTTGAAGCTCATACAGTATTGAAGACCCTGGACCAAGCTCAGATCTGCCTGATTACAGAGCTATTTAACTACAATGCTCATAGCTACCCCAATGACTTCGTCTTATCCAGATGCCAGGTAAGTTCAGGTTATCTCTGCTGACTTATTTGTGGACTCAGCATGATGCAGAACCCTTAACTCCCAGAGAATGAAAAACTAATTATAATTGTAAAGATCTATAATGCTCTTGAAACTGAGAGATGGGCATAAGGAAAAAAGGTAGTAGTCCTGTTCCATTGGTTGTAAATGTGTGCCCTGATTATAAAAACAGAAAAAAGAAAAGAAAGAAAGAAGAATAAATCAGTGGTTCTTCCTATCTTCTTGATGGTAATACCAGTTCAAAGCTTTGAGGACTGAATTCATATTTTTTATTTACATGATAGCCTGAATTTGCCCTTAGACTACTACATACAAGTGATTGATTTAATAATTCTAATATCTTCCAATTGTTCTATTTTATTGTCTCCAACTAAAATCTTCCTTTAAAATCTATGCATTTTCTTCTCTTTCAATGAAGTTTCTGTTGCTGACTCAGGAATTTCCCTTGGCTCTATTGCTTCCCTGCATCTTTGTAACAGGTTGGGTAACACAAACTTGATTTAGAGGTTTTTTTTTTTTTCACTCATTTTTCTTATTTTTATAATAGGGAAAAATTTTTGCCTTAGAAAACTGAGTGCTAGCCTTTCTTAAAGCAATTTCAGCACTAAAGATTTCAGTTATCAGTAAAAATTAAGGGGAATAATAATAAGTAGCTGGCAGTATATTTGAGTAAAAATGAGATATTTTTAGAGAAGCACTTATCATTCAGCACTGCAAATGCAGGTGGTGAAGTCCAGAGTGCACCACTTCATGATGGCTAGAGAAGGTCAAAATTGCCACCTCAAACATGCTGTTTGGGCAAAAGGGTAATTTAGAGCTTGTCATTTTGAGCTACTGCAGATACAGAAGGAGCACCAAAAATGTTACCACTTAGTAAGAGAAATTTATATCATTATAGGAAATTTTCATCCATACAGATAGCTCCCTTTCTGCAGCAGGATGAGGGTGACCTTAACATCACTAGAGACTCAAAACCAATGGGAAGGCAGACTGAGCTCTATGTGGAAAACCATCTCGGGGTTCAAGGTGTGTTTCCTGGATCTTAATCAGACTATTTTGCACCACTTCTTCCCTTGATTCAGAGAATGATGGCATTAAAGTGTGAAGTCCAAGACAACTTCCAAAGACTCTAGAAGTTTAGTGATTTGAGTTTCCAATGTGTACAGCAAGTATGAGTGTTATCAAACTTCTCTTTGTTTTTCTTCTATTAATCTATTTTTTTCTTTCAGGAAGTCCCAGCTAAAAACTAACAAATTAAAAAAGTACATTTTATCTCCTACATAATGTTTGGATGTTTTGTTGTGCATGTATTTATATGTGCATGTGTGTGTTTTTATCATTGAATGCATCATTGAATGCATGTGACATTAGAAAAACCTTTTTAAAAAAATACCATTCTGAATCTACAATTTTTTTTTTTTTGGACGGGGTTTACTGGGGAATTAAACCAAGAGTGCTCTACCACTGAGTTACATCTGAAGTCATTTTTAAAATTTATTTATTTATTTATACATCTTGAAACAGGATCTTGCTAACTTGCTCAGGCTGGCCTGGAACTTCCTCTTGTCTCAGCCTCCCACATCCCTGGGATTATAGGCTTATACTACCATGCCTTGCTACAAAACAAATCACTGGTGGAAATTTGAGCAAATGAGAGAAGCCCTTGTCATCTTTTGCCCACTATCAGTACCTAAGTTATCAAATTAAATTTTGTTTATATAATTAGGGTTTTCAGAGTTTTTTTTTTTTTAAATCTCACCACATACACACACACACACACACACACACACAAGTGTGTGTGTGTGTGTGTGTGTGTGTATGTGTGTGTGTATTACTTTGGACTATTTAAGAATTGCACACATAAAACACATAGTTAAGAGAGTATCATAAAGGCTTAATTAACATTAAAATTATTTGTATTGATTTTCTTAAAGTTGTGACTACTTTTGTAAAAGCAATGCTCTTTGCATTGTATAGCCTCTCGTATGGTGCTTGTTACTTAGAAAAAAACTCAATAACCAATTGAAATTAATAAACAACTAGATCAGAGAATGTGTTTCCCACTACTACACACATAGATAACATGAACTTCCCTGGTGACATAAACCATCATGGTGCTTTAACTGTTGGAAAATGGTAGAGTAAATGAGTATGAAGCCAAACATATCCACCTTTTAGGCTATTATTATAATTTTATTAAATGTTGATTTTGAGGTCTAAGGAGATTATTGAAAAATTATTCTGATGAAATTAAAGTTGGTAAATGCAGGTAGATTAACAAATAGAACTATAGGTTCTTGATGCTCAATGCTTTTTCCATTTTACTACAATCAGTTGTTTTCCATACAATTAATTATGAAGCAATTATAGGTTTCCTAGATTTGGAAGAGGATATTTGCAAAAACTTGGACCTTTCATCCTTTTCCTGGGAAAGTATGATGTTGGCCACTTAATGGTTGTGAAAGAGAGTTTTTCTTCTTTTATTAATGATTCATTCAACATGTCCATATTAAAAGGTGAATCAATTAGCATGTGAAATTTCCTCTGGGTGTCCTATATTAGGGACAATTCAGTATCATTTCTAACTTGAAAATAATGAAAAATTTCTGACTTCTAGTCAGATGCAAGAGTCTTTATTGCACTGGTGTTCATGAAACAACAATTAAATATTTAGAGATTGTTTATGTAATTGCTTATTTTATAGAAACTTCCTAATCTGCTACACTTTTTAAAAATATTTAATTTTTTTAGTTGTAAATGGACATAATACCTTTATTTTGTTTATTTATTTTTATGTGGTGCTGAGGATAGAACCCAGTGCCTGACATGTGCCAGGCAAGCGCTCTCCTGCTAAGCCACAACCCCAGCCCCCCTAATCTGCTACATTTGAACAGAGATTATTTTTGAGGATTACAAACCGTTTCCATTAGAACCCCTGTTCATCAGGACTCAATACCACCAACTTCATCTTCCCCAGCACAAATTTATATACAATTCTTCCACCAAAAACTAGTTTAAAAAAGAAATAAGGAAGTCCCAGGTGCATTCTATGATAACCATAATAGGAGCTATTATTTTATTTCTTAATTATGTTTTTCTGCCTCAGGAAAAAAGAGGTGGGAATAATTTCCATATTATTTGCTGATCTGATACAGATGCTACATTCAGTCCTTATCAGCAAAATCAAGCAATATCCTTAGGTGAAGAAGAAAAGGTTCATGTTCAATAAATACTCATCAAAGAATGCACAAATGAATAATGAAGGAAGGAATGGATACATTTGATTTCTTTCTTTCTTCCCCGTGATTCATTGTGATAAAAGGGAAAATTGAAAATCCTGAAATATATATGGAAGTGTTAAAACCCATATAACTTCATAACATAAAGACAGATTTCCCCAATAATAATGTATCAACATGAATTGACCAATTGCAACACACTAACCTACCACATTATGCAAAATGTTAATAATAGAGAAGGTTTGGGAAGAGTTATGGAAACCATGTACTATCTGCTCAGATTTTCTCTATACTGAGAACTACTCTGAAAATAAAGTCTACTAATTAAAGAAAAGGATGTAAAATCAATTACATATTAATAGATCTACCTTCACTGAACACAAAGAATCACCCTGAATGGTGTAAGAATAATCTAATCCATGCAATGTGCTGCTTATAGCTGAGCAGAAGTCATGGAGAATGACAAATGCAAGCTATGCTGGGTGGTAAGATTTTGAGACTCTCGGTTCCCTTCTGTCATTTCCTATAAGACAGACAGCAACACTCAGCAACTCTGAAGAAAAATGGGGCCTACTGACAGACCATATTTATGATCATTAGGTCCACTGGAAATTCAAGGGTAAAGTTTCTGTATTGAAAGGAATGATTTTGAAAGTGTTTCTTGTGTGGGTGTATAAAATATAAGAAAATAGGTTTTCTTCTTCCAGACTGACAATACTGTTCCATTTATAAAGATAGTAATTACCACCCCATCAATTCAGCCCACAGATATATATAACTGTAATGAATATAGACATATTGCATTCATCTAAATTGAATACATTTAAATGAATACATCCATTGTGCATCAGACAGGAAGTACATTCATTTAGCCATTACTCCTGCTGTAACTACTTATTGTAAAAATGCAATTAATAGTGTCTGACATTTCATTTTCTAATAGAAGAGAAATCAATGAAAAATGTCAGCTAACTAGTTTTCTGGGAATTTGCTAGTGACACCTGTTCAGTTACAAACCATTTTTATTTAATTCCAAATTTGTAACAGCTATCTAGGGGATAAGTGATCATTAAGGGATGCGGACCTAGACACTATTTCACCTTTGATTGGGAATTGAGTGAAAATACATTTTCTTGAACAGATTCAGTGATTTTCACGTAAGTTCCATTCTTTAGCCTTTTTTAGTCAAATATTAATCTCTACAGAGCCGAGATTACATCTGCTAAACTAGGCCTGGAAACTCCTGAGGTGAGGTGTTAAAATAGTATAAAGCCAATAGCTTGCTTTTAAGGACAAGCAAGTCTAATACCTACTGAAACTCCAAGGGCATGCAATTTTCCTGAATATCTGCTCTCACATCTAAAAATAAGTCTGTTATCTTTGCTTATATATTTTTTTAAATAACCAGAGATGTTTAAAAGGTGATTTAGCTAACAAATGTAACATATTGTTTCAAACTTGCTGTTCCAGGCTTCTATCAATTGAAATTCTGATAGGTAACTTACTATCAAACTTAGCAATTGTGAAAGAAGCATGTTTTTTGGTCTCAAATTTTGAAACATAGAGCTGAGAAAATGCGTCCAAGTAAAGAAAATCTTTTAAAAATGCTAATTTACTTTGAGAAAGAGACATTCAGAAGGGCCAGCAGAAATGCTATAAACCAGGTTATGATCATTTTAAGATAGATCATATAACAATGCACAAACGCTTGGCTCCATTTTCATATAATTTGGCAGAAATGTTTGTCACTTATGCTTCATCTTTTAAATATCCTTATCAGAGAACTCTGCAAAACTTGAATTAGACTTCAGAAATCCTCAAAAGAAAAACTGCATATGAGTTTACGTACATACACTTGCTTTCTTGAAAACAAACTAAAAATGCTTGCCATTTAGAGACTCAGAGCCTGATTAGCTGGAAACTGGGACCAGAGGTAATCCGTGTCATAATGAACGGCAGGACTGATAATACAGCCCACCAGACTGTGGAGAACAGTCTACAGGCATAAAAGATTGTCACAGCTGCTCGAGCAATTGGAAGCCCCACATTTATTGCTAACACTAACATCAGCTCAACAAGCTACTCTGAGCTGTGCTTCAATCTATTGTTTGTGTAGAAAATGTGCAAGTTGTGTATAGAGCAAATCTGTAAAAGAGGTAACTGCTATAGAAAAGCATGTGCGGGTCCATTGTAAAACAAGAGAAGTAAAAATGTTAGAATCATGAAATTGGAAGGAACCTCAGAAATCCTTTCCCAGATAAAGGAATTTAATCCAGGAGAAGCTCTGGATTGCCCAGGCTTATGCAATATGATAAGAAGCAGATCCAGGATGAAAATTCAAGTCCTTGACTCTTGCTTTTGACACCCATGGATGAGCAATTTATTCTGTGGAGTCTATTTTCACATTTGGAAAACGAGATTGGTGTAGGGGTCCAAATGTTTGTGTCTTGGAGACTCAAAAGACATATAAATGAATAACCAGAGTCCTTAATGCACAGAGGTAGAGAGAGAACTGTATTCTCTTTGCTCAAGTCAGATAATCATAATTAAAATTTATTTAACAACATAGTTATAACATATTTAAATATTACATTCTTTATTTTGGGGATGTCAGAAATAGGAATTTTTGTTTCACATTATCTGCTAGAGAAGGAAACAGAATCACTCTCACTAAAGACCTTCTATTTCCTTTATTCTTTTAAGTCTTAAAAACAAATGGAGTTGTTTTACTCCATTGTTACTAGTTTTAGACTGTTATAATGAATTGAGTAATGAGCTAAGCCAGTGTTAAAAACTGGTTTTAGAAAGGCAAAAGGTAGCTCCTTCTCTAATGTAAGAAAATCATCTAAAATGAAAGATAAGACAAAGCAAAAAGATTAAAAAAAAAACCCTCACATATAAGATGTTTAATTTGTTTTAAAGACATTTATATGCTGTGCCTGAAGGTGTGTAGTAGGATAGGGATTTAGCTGTGTGTGAAGGTTTGGATTACTTACTCTGCTAGTCCACTGTGCAAGATAATATGCAATCCCTGTTTTTAAGAAACTCTTAGACCACCTGCAGAGAAAGGATTAATTCACAGGATAGGAAGGGCAACTCAAAGGTGCATGTAATCATATGGTGGAGATTTAAAGTGCTGTGTGCATTCAGAGAAAGGAAATAGTCATGCTGCTCCCCAATGTACCTATATAGCTAAGCAGAATAAATCTTATTAAGATAGAATTTTATAATGGGTCTAAATTAATAGTGTTAGGTTATATTCTTACATATAAAAAAAAATCAATGATATTTGGTGGACTCTTTAATTCTGGGGTTTAAGACGATGAAAATATACTCCTGAGAATGAATGAACTTCCATTTGGTAATGAGAATAATAGACATTTTACTGTACGTACTAATAAGCCAGAAGCCATACAAACTTTAGATAGGACGTAATTCCTATCCCCCATTTCCTCTTAGCAACCGATTTTAATTTCTGACCAACATCTGAGGTACCAATCATGATCCTTACTGTGTCATGTACTCCTTGTGATTATTTTCCTGGTCATCTCTTTTGTACTTTAATTTCCTTGGTTCATAGCCTTTGTACACAGTCTGAATTCACTTTGAATTGGCAAAAGCACAATCAAATGATTTTTTTTAAAAAAATAATACCTATAGGATTTGTTATTTCCATTCATTATGCCATGGAAAGCCCTGATTCTGGCTTCAATTGGCTTAAAAGCTCTGCTGCGATTCTGGGCTGGAAACTGTGTCCTCATTAATAAGTCTACTTATCAGCAGATCTTTATTCTATGCTAGCTACAGTCATGGCAGGGGACATTTAAATCCCCTTTAGAGGAAAAACCTCCTCTTCAGTACAAAACAAAAATTTTCATTGATAGGAAGAAATGATGCCCTTAGGCACCTAAATAATGATTCATTAGGTTTTTGCTAGGAATATCAGCAAAAGGACAGATAAGAGTATCCCTCCTCATTTATTGCATATTTGAATATCAAAATGGCTAAGCAATGGATACCATGCAAGAAGGAACACCAAAGGGGGAAAAAAAAAACTGGGGAAGTAAAACCCAAATGAGGACCATGACTCAAGACATGGAAATGGAAAGAGAAAAGAGATATCTGGGGGAACGCAGGAGTCCAGATTTCCCCTGTGAGGGGTAGAAGAGAAGGCTAATGAGGAAAGGATCAAGTTTGTGGTGTGGACCCAAATTTAAAAACTAGTTGTTGGATGGGAGAGAAAGAAAACATCATAAATATTTTCCTCATTTCAAGGTAATGTTTTAGCCAAATTCTATTTGTAAAGGAGTGGGGGACATATCTGTTTCAGGATTGTCCATAATTTGAAATTTATTTGTGTGAACTTGAAAATTTAGGATCAATATTTCATTGAATCAGTCTTGGCCTTGACAGTCCATGGGCTGGACCAAATCATCAATGTTTCTCATGAAAGCCTTTTGTCATGTAATTGTCATGGGATTATTTTTAGGTGCCTAAGTATCTTGCAGTAAACCTAAGAAATTTATGGTCTTATTTTGGGATTTTTATAAACCAGGACAGGAATTCAAAGCTTAGAAATAAATTCGCAAAATAATTATCAAGCTGTGACTATGTTAGGTGCTATTGGAACTGCAGAAGAGTTGGAAGGTATTATCCCTTTACTAAAAGCATGCATAGGTAGTTAATGAAGGTAAAATTTTGTAAAATAAATAGTACTTTACAAGGAATTAAGAGTACAGAGGAGGTACAGAGATTGGGGCAAGAGAAGTCTTTCATTCTGATTTAACCACTTCCAAGCTCAATAGCCTTTAGTGTCACTTAGGTTCTATATAATGAATATAACTATGTCACTCTCACAGAATGGATGTAATGATTAAATAATTTCAGACATCAAATGTACCATCGTTCCAAGCATCACACAGGAGTCACACACACACACATATATATATATATATCTATGTATAGATGTATTTATGTATGTGTATATCCGTTTGTGTGTGTATATATATAGATAGAGATATGAATGCATATTTGTGTATGTGTATATATATATATATATATATATATATAATATATATACATGTGTGAAAAAAAACATACTTGCCAAGGAATTAGCAAAAATGGAAAGATTAAAAGCAGAAATGATGTCTAGGAAGATCTGTGTTTTGAAATTAGTTATTAAAAATGGAGGAGCAGTTGGGAATTTAGCTCAGTGATAGAGCAGCATGTGCTTAGCCTGCATAAGAGCTTGGGTTCAATCTCCAGAATCAAAACAACAACAACAGCAGCAGCAACAACAAAACAGAAGAGTCAGTATGTCCAGGAAGCCAGGAGAGTCCAGTTCTGGAGTTGAATAGCCTGAGTTTAAGGTGAATCTCTATCACACACAGGTGTGGGGTACTCAACAATTTGAAACAATTTGACCTTTATTCCTTTCCTTCATCTGTAAAACCGGGATATACAATAAGAGTAACTAATTCATTGGTCCATTGTACTGATTATGGAAACAAATCAAATAAAATGCCATTGTACAAGTCTCAAGTTACTATTGCATTTTGTAATTTCTAGGTCCTGTTTTGTGGTATTCTATTTTTGCAGAGTTTAACAGTAAATATAAAAATATGGCATTAGATTTGAGTGTGATCCACTATATATATACATACATACATACATACACACACACATACACACATACACACACACACACACACACACACATATGTTTATATAGGCAGGTCAGAGTTTAGAGCAGAAGTGTCAGGCTTCAGAACAGAGATGTGAGGTTGAGTCTTAAGGATCCCACTATAGGCTCTGTAAAGAAGGGGAAGTCTAGTGTCTCACAACTCACAGCCAAACAATGCAAATAAATAAAGAATGAGCCCACAAGGTCCAATAAAAAGGATTTCTTCCCACAGGGAAAGGATGTAGTTATCTGTACCCAGCTGAGTGATGTACTATGTGGATGACAAGGTTTTCCTCCTATGAGACTAGTTTGTGTCGCAGAATAAAAGGGGGAAAAAATACAATGCAAAAACAAGCAGAAGCCTCAGTCAGATACTTAATCATGGTCCTATGAGGGCTCTAGTGTCCTTTATTGCTGACTCTTTTATTTCCAAACTCCCTATGGCACTATATTCCAGATAAGTTACTTGTTAGAAATAATGCTCTTTGCATTAAACCTACAGTTTCTTTACTGTAAGCAGGCTGTGCCTTCAGCTCAAGATGGTGAGCTGGCTTCCTGACCTGGTCTTTTGCTACTGTGTCCTTTAGATTATTGCCAGTGGTCTCAGTACAAATGGACTAGTTATTTTAAGTACATTTTTGTTATTTATAAAAGTTTTATATATTTTTGTTTTCTTTCTGCTACCTTATAGAAAGTAGTTATTTGAAATTTTAGTAATTCATGATATGTAGAAACCTATTCTCCAGATGAACAATGCTCGTTTAGTTCACAATGACATATGTTAGTCTTTATTACATTTATAGTGAAAATATTCCTTAAGTGTCATGACAAATAACCTCAAGGTCATTTTATTTTATATTTCGTATAAAATATAATAGCTTATAATTTTTTAACTGATTTTTTTTGCCTTGGGACCTAATTGATTCCATAATGTTTTCATTGAAAGGAAAAAATGTAATCTTGCAAATGCTGTTAATACTATTGGGGGCATATAAGCTCTGACTCAGGGTGAACACAAACATGCAGGGTGATTAGAAATGACTGCACCTATGCCCTTTAGTATAAATATCAAAATGGCAAGGATCAACTTTTGAGATCCCTAATAAAAAGTCCATACCTGCACAAATTATTTTGTCTTGTTTAGCAATTAAAAACAGCATATTTGAGTCTGGGGTTGTGGCTCAGTGGCAGAGTACTTGCCTAGCATGTGTGAGGCATTGGGTTCTATTCTCAGCACCACATATCAATAAAGAAAAAAAAAAAAGGTCCACTGACAACTAAACAACAACAACAACAACAAACAAAAAACAGCATATGTGTGTGGGTAGCAGGGGTGTAGCATTCCTAGAAAACATTTCCATTCTAACCCATTTGCCTTAAATCCACTCATTATTTGATCAAGCTGGTGTCATAATCAAACATGTATTTGCAAAGATTTAATTATCTGTTTAGGCTTTCTGTGTCTAGCTAATATTTTCATGAAAATGTTGACACACATACAAGTCTATTCATCAATCATCTTTAATGACCAGATCTGTTTATGGGAACAAACAAGATATCACTATTTTAAAAACTTCTAATAACATGTAAGCATTCAATTTGCCAATTGAATGATAATTTCTTCACATAGAAATAAGGTCATATTTTTTTAAATATTCAAAACTTAAATTTTTAAAATTTCAATTTTCTTCTGTCTTTATTCAACTAAATGAAATCTAACTAGACCAACCTGTGCATAAATAGTCTTACAACAAGAAGAAACATTCAAGAACTTAAGTGTTCTGAAGAGTTGAATATGAATTCTAATGAATATCCAAGCAGCATGTATAAAATTAAGACCTAAGATTCCTGTTTTCTCATTATTAAAATTTCAAAAAACATTTCTCTCCTTTTTATTTGACTATAGCAGTTACAAAAAAAGATAATGTGAAAATTCTTAAGTGTAAAATATCATTATAATCAGATAGCCAGTGGAAGGAAAAAGGGGGAAAAGAACTATTATGCAGAATGTGCTCTTTATTAGAAGACAAATTTGCAAAAGAAGTCATCAGCAAACAGAGAGCTGGTAGCATGATTATTACTTTCACACATTTGCATCTGCTTTTTATCTTCTTCCTGCCAAATTTTTAGAACCCATAGTAGTCCTACAGGAATTCTGAAATCTGATATAGTAAAGCAGGGCCTTTTGTTTTATTTCCCTTTTTTCAGGCTCTAGGAACTAAGAGACATGAAGCTAAATTCTTAACCTGTACACCTTGCCCGAAACAACCAATTAAATATTAATGTTTTAATTTTTGTCAATATAAATTAGATTACATTTCACAAGATTTTATGTAATGAAATTATATGGGTTTTTTGTTTGCTATACTATGTTCAATCTATGTTCTACATGTTAATCCTTCAATCATATACTGTTGTATATCATTCTATTGTATGAAATTATTTATCTATTCCCTTGTTGAGGGGTATTTGAGCTGTTTTCAGTGATACTCTGGACTCAGGGAGAGATGGCAGGAATGAACTAGGCAACTTTTGCAAGTGATGTATAGCAAAACTCCCCGGATGGTAGCAGTGGTTTTGTGATTTACTGATCATATTGTACAATTTATGTGTAGTTTATATCAAATATGCCTCAATAAATTGTTAAAAGATTGTCAGTCTTTTAAATTTATTTTCCATACTCCTAATAAGAATTTTAATCTCTCATTTTTGGGAAAAGTTCTAGGTATCTATTATCACAAACAAAACAGCAGCTTTTTCCTTCTTTTGTATAGATATTTCTTTTTTTTAACCTCATTTAAAAATGAAAAATATTTTAACAATTGTGTTCAATTTCTTTTTTTTTTTTAAGAGAGAGTGAGAGAGGAGAGAGAGAGAGAGAGAGAGAGAGAGAGAGAGAGAATTCTTAACATTTATTTTTTAGTTCTCGGCGGACACAACATCTTTGTTGGTATGTGGTGCTGAGGATCGAACCCGGGCCGCACGCATGCCAGGCGAGCGCGCTACCGCTGAGCCACATCTCCAGCCCCACAATTGTGTTCAATTTCAAGGCAAGTTTTGTTGCCAGATAACATCTCATTCACATATTTATCTTTCCAGAATTAAAAACACAATTGAATATGCAAAATATGTCTGGTGCATACACTTAAAACTGCAGTTTAGATTTCATCCCGTACCACCTGGCTAGAGCTCTTTGATATTGTACTTTCTATGTTATGTCCTCAGGAAATTATTTTTCTACCTTTCCATGTGTGTAGTTTCCCCTGGTGGTATATTTCAGCTTTCTTTAGGAAAATGGTAGGGAATGTACAAATTCATGATGCAAATACTCCTGAATGTCATTCAAATATTTTTTTAAAATACAGATTTCATGATTCATTACAAAGAGATTAAAATATTACTGAAGACTGAGTATACAACAACTGCTTCAGGAGAGTACATAGTTGATGCCCTGTGAGTGTAATTCTAAGAACTGATGAGTTATTTAGGATTTAGTTGAAAGCAAACAAAAATCAGCTGGCTATTTATTGTACTCCATCAGTGATTATGAGCATTCACAGCGTTCAGGTGACCATTTAATGCTATAAAAGATAATTTTTTATAACTCATGACCATTTGACAGTGGCTGCTGCACTAATCAACAATGGTACTGACATTAATTGCTTGCTGCTGTTTTTATATATTCATAATGAATACTGTAAATTAAATATGTTGACCAATATCTATTTTAGAATTTCTGAAATTTACTTTTATAAGACATATAATTTTGTCTTTTATGTGAAAACTTTAAATTTTTTGCATAGTTTTTAATTTAATATATTCTTGAATACTTGGTTCCAGTTAGTTTTTTTTTTAACTCTACATTTAGCAACTATTTTCTTTGGTTAGACATATAACTTTAAAAAAAAAGTCATCCCTAAAAGGAAAATACAATAAATGGGAGGTGAGGCTTGTGTGAGGTGGTAGAAAGGAGACTTTAGGTCTGTACTTGACTCTACTACAAGCTGGATGCATATGGCTTCCTCCTTTCCAGTCTTCCCACCTCTAAAAGTGGGAGTAGTCTGGGTAATTGACAAGTGTCTAATTCAATAAATTTTGTCTTTTTGGAACAGGCTCCTTCCATGTCAAAGCGTATCTTTGAGAAGAAAAATGAGTCCGTCTGTAAAATATTTCTGACAAAACATGAAAGTGAGGAAAGAGTTTTGGAGAGAGGAGCCTGAATTATTCAAGTTCACTAGTTTCTACAATGATTTATTCATCCGCAGAAGGGATACATACTCACTGGCTTCCCCGGTTCTTTGCCAATGGAGACAAAGCCCAAGGCAGAAGAACAGATTACAGAGAATGTTCCCTGTCATACGTTAGAATCTTCCAAATGTCTTGAATTTCATTATTTGCACCAAAATGAAAGACTTCTGGTGATAGAATTACAATTTAAATGTAGGAAAAACATTTATTTGGACTGTAGTTGCTTTGTTGTTGTTGCTGTTTGTTTGTTCTGTTTTCTGTTTCTTTGGTTTTGTTTATCTGTTGGGAGTTTCCTTGGTTCATATTCAATCAAGACAAGTGACTAAAATAAATCTATGCAATGTTTTTACTGATGTACTTCCACATATTCAATTGATGGTGAGAGCAAATGAGCTTCTAAGAAACAACAACAACAACAACAAAATATGGAAATTGAAAGGATCAAACCAAACTAAACTAATTCTATGCCAATGGAGGTGAATGCAGTGGCCAGAAGACAAATAGCTTTTCATTTCAAATGAGTGGCCCCACATAGAGTCATGCAAACTTTTGAGTCAAAGGTTAAGACAATGTCTAAAAAAAAAAAAAAAAAAAAAAAAGAAAGGACTCTGATATTTATTTGCAAATAAAATGCTGAGGGTAACTTAGGAATTGCATTCCAATACAGTCATCAAGGTTGACAGAATCTATCAGAACTTGACAGATTTAGATTAGAAAGGTAGAGGAGAGAGGATGGTTTGTTCAATGAAGGTCCTGAGATGATTGTTTACTCAGAGATTATATTTCAAAGTGAGCAGAAAAAAGGTGATTTTTTTCTCATCCCCCCCAAAAATGTATTTACAAATGCAACACAACTACAAAGTCATATTACTCCAGGCTCAGGTAGGTGAGCAAGTATATCATTTTATTTTTCTAAGCATCTTTTATTAATCAAGAAAAGATTACTATTGAAGAAAGAGTAAAAGTTATTTATTTCAAAGCCAGCTGTTGGAATAGCATTTATCAGGAACTATTCATCAGACATGAAGAAAGTTGCTTGCCCTTTCATGCACAGGAGTTGGGGGGATATGTAATTTTTAAATGGAGTAAGTACAGGGAAAAATAAAATCTGGAAGTAATTTTAGGTAAGGCATTGGTTTTATGCATTTGGCTACGTGAATGAAATTGCTTTCTTTCTGACCTCTCCCAATATTGGGGGTAGTTCTTGTAAAACATTATTCTATAAGTCCTACTACAACAAATAAGCAAAAATTTTTCTATATAAAACATGAAAAGTTGTTATTTATGTGACACACATTCTTATTCACTCAAAGACTAACTTTTAGGTAGGACAGAACAAACTTGATTTTAAAAAATGGACCCATTTTATTTTATTTCGTAATGGAATAGGAATTAGTAATTCTCATAGAACCCTAACTTTGGCTATTTAAATCTTGTCCTTTCAATCTGTCTCTTTAGTAATGTATTTTGAGTCTCAAAGAGCAATTTTCTGTCTCCTGTACTATTTATTGGATTATTTTATAAATCAGACCAGTCTCAGATACACATAAATGGTGCAGAATGCCCATGTCAGGGCTATTTTAGACAGCATATCCCATCTCCTTGCTACTTCAACAAATCTTTTGCATCTTCTGTGTGGTGAGAGTGCTATGTTAGGTGCTATGTCAAAAGTCTATTTTTCCTTTAAAGTTCAGGTCAAGTTTACAGATTCAGCTGTGTCCTTTGAAGTCTTAGCTGACAACTGTGTTCACTTTTTATACTTGATCTTTTCACATAGATTGTAAACCATGATTCACACTTGAATATGTTCATTTGTGAATCATTTCTAATTGCTTATTTAAAAATGACTTAATTTGCAATTTATTTTGTAAATTTTATAAGACTGTGTCTTCTACTTATTTTTTATTCTTAACAGTACCCAGTGCAATAATGAATACTTACTATTCATCAATACTTGTCACTCTAATTCCTTTCAACTGGTCTTGCTTAAGCCAAGACACCGTTGGAGCTACGTAAGTGTATATGACATTTCTCCCAGATTTCCTAAAATAGCTAATATCCCAAACAATTGGCCTTAGGAATATACATATTTTTATAAAAATGGGTGTTTCAATTTTAGGTTTGGTAAATATGTTAATTATCATATTGATATTAGATAGACATCTAAGTTAATATGGAAATTGTGGGTTGTCTCAAGTATAGTTTTCTAGAGTAACTTGAGTTTTGTGTGTGGCAATGGGGATAGAGAAGGATAACTCAGTCAAAGAAACTATAGAACTCAATGATCAAATTCATTTCTGTAGTAAAACAATTGTGAGTATTCCTTAAATACCAGAAAAATTAGCACTAAAGAAGTAATATAAATATTAGAGGCATGAAATACATGAACACTGAACTCAGAGAATTTAGCAAATGAAAGAACTTACATTTAAAGTTAAGATATCCTACATTAAATATTTTACAGAGACTGTAACCTTTTATTATTATCTAAGAAAAGGCTGAGGGGAGGTGAGCTATGATCTTAGACAAGGCGTTAAACTTTTTCAAACCATTGCATAATCCATAAAATGAATCCCTAAACTGGATTTTACAAACTTATGGGTTGGGTTGTAGGTTCCAATGTTAATTATCAGATGAAACTTCAGTATTGTGTTCAAAGTAGATTAAAAGGGCCTTCTCTGATTAAAGTGTGTGTGTGTGTGTGTGTGTGTGTGTGTGTTTTCAAGTGTCTGTGTCAATACATGTGTGCATAGAGTTCAAATCCTGCAATCCCATAAGCTTATCCATAGTACTCTATAGCATCTCTGCACAGTGTATGAATGCTCATCCAACTCTAAGGGCTCTTCCCTTCACATACGCATTGACTCATCATACTATTCTGATTCTGTAAGGAGTCTGTCTCTATCTATCTAATCTTAGACCAGACCAGCCTTTGCATGATGGAGAGCCAAAAGGCTGTTTGCCTATTTACTGGAACTTGCTGGGTTCCACAGTGACAGCAGCTCCTAAAAAGGCTAACTCTATAAAAGATTGAAATTAAGGGCCCACAAAAAGATTTGTCAGTGCCTGTCATTCCTGTGGCTTCTGAATGACTCAGGCCTCCCAACAAGATCCTGAATTTGGAAGCTGTATATTCAAATGCCAGAAGGATTCAGATATGAATGTGCAGACGACTGCATAAATAAAATGACAGTCACTGACTGCTTATTTTTCTTCGTAAAATGAGAGCTATGATTCTGGCTAATCTTATCACAGCCATTTTGACATCAAGGAAGGCATTTTATTTGAAAATTAAAAGCATTTCACTTTTCATTCAAATCTGAGATTTGCTTTACCTGAGCTTGTAGATGCACTTAGGAATGCAATATTTGGAATTAAAAGAAAAAAAAATAGTTAAGCACATTAGAGGAAAAATCTGCTACATCTTTTCTTCCACATCAGGAAAACATTATTAAAAATGGAATGATTTTTGCAGAACTTTTCTACTAGTATTTATCCTGATTTTTCTAGTCTGTGAATGAAGAGTACAACTTGGATTTCCCCTTGGTCTTTTCAGGGTTCTTGTTTTCCCTACACTGTCTTACATATGTTTACAATGTAAATAATGATATTTGAGTCACATACAAATAATGTTCAAACAAAATACAAATATTAATTCCTCTACAATATCCTCCAGTATTCCTTCCAGTTTTGTTCCTCTGGGTGCCCTTACATAAAGCTTTCCTTCTTATTGAGGTTGATGACTCATTATTACTATCAATGCACATTATTTTTCCTCATTTGAATCTTGCTTTAAGTTCTTCCTGGAATGCCTTTCTCATGCTACCAACATTCAAGGCCCAACTCATTTGATATATCTATCTCACAAAGTTGCCTTTCTCAACTCTTGACAAAAGTAATCTTAGCCAAAAAATGAGCCCCATTGTTCTTTATTCTTTTAATAGAATTGACCTGATCAACTTCTCCCTTGTATATATGCCTTATCTTTAGTGTAAACTTCTTGGAGACACAAATCTTGCATTCATTTCAGTATCTTGCAGGATTTAATACAGTTCCTGGTGCAGAGTAGATATTCAATGTACTATGTTTTTGAAAAATGACTTCCCCTGATTTATAGACAGATGTAGCTAACATGTAGTCCTGAGCAGAAAGAGATAATTGATGGCCAAATCAGAGAATATGAATCAGCAATGAAAATAATTTGGTTCTATTCTAATAACTTCCACTGAAGAATAATTTTCCATAACCATTGCACAGATCTCCACTACCCACTATAGTATTTAGTATGTATGTACTATGGGATCATAGATGGAGTCTAGCTGACTCTCTTAGTTCTATGGAAGGATGGTTGAGTTTATTTTGTACAGTCAAGAAAAACTGGATTTAGTTTTCCTTCTTTTATGTTATTTCAAAATTGTACTTCAGATAATTAATTAAAAGCATATTTTCCCAAATGTGTTGGTTAACAGAAAGAGTACATTATTTTTATTTTTACCCATTACATACTTATCATGGAAAGTAGCCCTAACTACTATAATCTTTTCTTACAATATATTGAAATATATTGAATTAAATTCTCCTTGTTCCATATATAATTCTTGTGAAAATATTACCATATTGTATTTTGCAGGGTTTTGTATAGCTGATAAGGTCAACCTCAAATTAACCTACCTTACTTTAGAGAATATGTTTTAGCAATATCTCCAACAGGCTTTTCATATGCAATCTCAACTTTTGATTCCTAAATACTATCTCTAATACTATGCTTCTTAAAAGTGGAATGAATAAATCTAATGATTTGGTACCTATGATTCAGTAGTGCACCATTTGTAATAGCATCTTTAAGACAGGGCAATTTTCTATTTGATCCTGTTTAAATCAAATGTCATCTGCTCAAAGTTAACTTGCTGCAGTTTCAATTTTGATTAATCATCTGTTCAGAAAGTGTAGAAGTTGAAATATTAAGAAAGCATTCTAATTATTCAGTTGGCAATTGAGAATAAAGTAGCATATCACAGGGCTCTTAGGAAGTTATTCTTAACACACACTTTTTGTAAAGTACACCTTTTATTAAAACGTAAGTTATATACAGTAAGGAAACCAGTCAGAAGCTCACTTAGTTTTTAAGATGAGAACACATACTTATGAGCCAGCATCCAAGTCAAGGAACAGAACATTATCAGTGCACTATAATATCCAAAAGTCCTCTCACAGCCTTTCTCATCATGAGTAATCACTCAACTTCTAATTCCACTATTGCCCAGTTTTGCTGGTGATGGATTAGATAGATAGATGATAGTTAAATGATATATATATTGATAGATTTACCAGCATATGTGCCTTTGTGTCTGGTTTCTTTTGACAAAATTATAATTATGAGATTCATTCATATCACTGTCTATGATGATATCTTACTGATATTTATGGCTGTATGGCATCCTACTACAGAATCTATCACCATTTATTTATCCATTCCATTCTTGAAGCACATTTGGGTTGATCCCAGCTTGGGACTAAATAGAATAAAGTTGCTGTGAATAGTTTTGTCTTCTGAGGAGGAATTGCTGAGTCACGACATAAGATATGTTCAACTTCATTAAATACATGAGCAGATTTAACATTACTCTTTTCAATTTTATGTTGTATTCTGTAGTCTACAATACCTGGAGTTATGCTAAATCAATCAAATATTAACATTCATGTAAATATGAATAATAGAGTCTGCTCTGTAATAATTAAAAAATACAAGGGAGAGAGGAGATTAATGTGGATTTGGGGGACAATTATAAAGTAAAATTTCATAATGTTGAATCAAAATTTACAAAGAGAGCCAGATACATGTTTCATATCACTAGGGATTAACTTTTTGAGTCAAAGAAGTATTATCATTAATTGTGGGTCCTTTGTTAAATAATATGGAAAAGAAAGAATTGAAGGGATTAATCGATGCCCCAGGAGAGCTCATGTAGCAACCTCAAATTGTAATCAGTGCCTTGAATTATTGTTTATAGAAGCCCTGAGTCTCTATGGCACCACTAGAATCACTCCTTACTGACTATTTAATGCATTATCACCAATTACTGTGATAGAATTAGCTTTACTTTTCAAAGTTTATTCATTTTGAGGGAAGATGAGGATAAAACATAAAAAAATGGTGCATCAAAATGTTTACTTAAACTTTTATTCTAGTCAAAGGCCAATTTCAAAGCTAAAACCATGTTTTATTGCTTCAAAACGAGGCAGGGAAAGAAAGAAGCCTTTTTTAAATTTTAAATCATAAACAAGATATAATTCCCTGGGTTTTGCTTTACCATAATAAATTCTGGTTATTTATAAATACATATCTTTCCAATACTAAGTTCTATGAGCACAAATTAAACACATTACATTTGCTATATTGCTATAAAACATATCTTGTAGGAAACTTCAAATTTACTGCATTTAGTAATATAAAAAAAGTGACTCTACAGTTACTAAAACAGTTGAAGAGGTAAAGAAAAATTATGTAGAACAGAACTAAAACAAGAAAGTGTACGCTGGGTAACTTCTTATTTATAAATTGAATTGACTAACATAGGCACAAGGAATCTAGACATGATTTTGCTTAATGAAAGAGTTGGATTTTAATACCTGGCTAAGCACTGGTAACATAGACTCTATTCACTGTTGTCATATTCTCACTTCCATTTACTCTATTACTTATTTCAAACTATTGCTCTCACTTCCATCTTCTACTTCAACTATTCTTCTGAAGATCACCAAAAAAGACAAATTTTGCAAATAAAATGACTAAATCCTCATTCGGGTATCTTAGAGTTTCTTCTGTTTCTTCCTTTGGTCTCTGGGTGTTACAGCAGCTTCCAACTTATTATGTTTCCTTTCTTTGTCTTGTTTTATTTAAAAAAAAATAGCACTAAGAATTCAAAGTGCCCCTTTGGCTACAGGGTTTGATGAGACCATGCCATCTTTGTCAACCACCCCTACTCTAAGTGAGCTATATAGCAAGCCCATCTCTGAAAGTTCCAGGATACTCTTCATACAGATTCTTCTGTGAATTCAAAATTCTACTATCTGGCATCCCAAAGCTCCTCCAAGTCTAAAACACCTTAATTATTAATTGGAGGCAGTTGTATATTTCAGGATTAAGATATCAGTCTTTGAAATTAGATGACCCAGGTTCAAAATCCCATTTTTTCATTGCTAGCCCTTGGAGTTTGAGCAAACAAATCTCCAAAGCCCTGGTACACCTCTGACAATATATTGCTATTAATAGTCTACTTCATAGATTTATGTAAGAGGAAATTAATAGAGGTAAATATCCTAACTCCAAATCATTTACTTTTATTGTCACTGTCTTTTCAGAATAGAAATGAATAGGACAAGCACATCTTATAAATTGACCAAAACCACAGTTGTACTCAGGATAGAATCAGATCAATTCTTATTGATCAGTTATATAAACACTTTTCCCTTGAGTATTTTGTCAAATAGTATTAATTTCTACTATGAATGACCCCAGGGTTTTGCCATATTAGATTTTTCTGGGTAAATAAGGGAAGACCATGAGATATTTGTTTTAGGCTGAGAATTAAGATGAGTGACTTTTGAATGGAGGAAGAATTCTTGAAACAGGGCAATAGACCAGCGCTGACTTGGAAAAGCCCAGGAAGCAAATTGCTGCTGGATGTGATATCTATGGGGGAGAAAGGATGTCTAGGTTTTACTTTAAATGGTACAGTAGGGTTCATGGAATGTCTCCTTCACAGACCAACCATTCATCAAGGCATGAACCCCAGGAAAAAGTAACCAAAGAACTTCAGCTTCATTGAGTGACTGAGTTACAAAGGTTTATTCTGTAGGGGACTCAAGTCTTTCTACTGAAGAAGATGGGATGTTCAACTGGTCTGCCCCCAGGTCCCTCAAATTCTCCATTCCCAACTCACCAGAGGTACAAACTGAAAGAAAAAAAATCCTTCACTTTTTCTCATTTCATAGACTTAGTAATAACAATCAACTCATGCTCACAGAGGTAAGAGCCCATCATTTTTACTCACCTTTGCAAAGAACAGGGCAAAGGCACTGATGATACAGCCACAGTTTTTGCCTTTATTTACCCACTACCAGAGGCAATGGATTGACCCATTTCTTGATTAGTTAAATCAGCCTAGACAATAACATCAAGCTTAAGGGATTGCTGTGGCCTAAAAATGATAAAATTCTCATTTTTACACATTTTAAAATGAAGTATAAAATGATGTGTTTCTGATCATACTTCATTTCGACTTGGTAAGTGTCTTTTTATGACGATAGGTAACAATATCATATTGCACATTTCAGAAATAGAAGAAAGTATTTTGAAAGCTTTCTTATAAAAATGACAAATGTTTGAGAAGATGAATATGTTTAACCTGATTTAAATATTGTATAATGTATGCATGTATCAAAACATCATGCCACCCCATCAATATGTACAATACTTATTTTTATGCACTTAGTTAAAATCATTTTAAGAAAGAATAAACAATACACACAAAAGGGGTATTCCAATAAATTTACAAGTACTTGTAAAACAAAATAAAATCAACTTTACTTCAATTTTAAGCCAGTAAAGGCAATGCTTTCCCAGTAACTATTTCACAGATCTGCTCAGTCTGGGTTCTAAGTATACAAACAGATCATTGAAGTATATTTGAAGTGCACTAAAAGTTGGTCTGTCATTTTATCCAGAAGCCTTTGAAGTTTTTCAGCAAAAGCTCTCCTAAGTGATGTATAAAGAACTGACTCAACAGATGTACTAGTACTTTCTTTTTCCTTCCACTACTGTATTGCCTAAAGACTAGAATAGGTAAAGGTTGATTCTAGCTTTCCATCTTTGAGCACTCTGGCTCTTGACCTCCCACCACCCAGTATGCATGCTTATAAGATAAGCATTGCCTTATAAGAATTCATATTTTTCCTTACACTGTTTATGGAAGTTATATTTATAACTCTATGTGGCTTAACTGAATATTTTTACCTACTGATAACATATTTTTGAAATGAAGAGAATATTTTGATAAAAATGAGATTTAATGCTTTGGGAAAGTTCAAGAATAAATGTTATTAGAGTGGGTGTTAGAACAATGATATTAAAATACTGGGGAAATAGAAAAATAAGATATTTCTATTGTTTCACAAGTCTCAATTAAATTTTCCCAATACTTGGATTCTGCATTGAAAAACCTGAAGACCTGAAGAAGAGTTATTGTGTATGAATGAGGATATTTTATGCCAGAAAAGATAAAGTAACTCCACTCCAGTGAGTACACCTATGATCAGAAAAAGTGTTCTGCATGGATTGTCTAAGTTGAAATTGTCAAGTCTGTGGGTATTGTCTCATAGTTTCTGGATTTAAGGGTTTATTTTTTATTAGTCAATTAACTACAGTCCTAATAGGATTAGCTAGGAAGGTTTCAATTGCCCATTAGGACTTTTGAGGCACAGAGCAAAAGAATATAAAAATTTGTCTTCAAATACATGAGGTAAACAAAAATTGAGATATATTAGCACAATTATCGCTGAATCCTTAACTAACTTTTGCTCTATCTACTTCAGGTTAGTTCTGAGAGATGCTAAAATAAAATGGTGGAATGATTGGTGCACATCTAAATAACACTGCAGGAATTTCATTTAGCTTCCTAAGGTCTATGCCCAAATGCTTGTTGTAGTGCTATAGGTTAGTATTTTCTTAGCAAGTTTTACTACTAAAAATGCTTCTGGTGGGCTGGGGCTGTGATTCAGCAGTAGAGCGCTCACCTAGCACGTGCAAGGCCCTGGGTTCGATCCTCAGCATCGCATAAAAATAAATAAATAAAATAAAGGTATTGTTTCCAACTACAACTAAAAAATAAATATGAAAAAATGCTTATGATATAAATGCTATGGGGGGAAAATAGAAGAAAAAATGTCCACCTGAAAGGACAATGGGATAGTTGCTTTCTCTGTGTCTGAGGCCATGGCTGTGCATAAGACAGTTTTCCTCATTATTTCGTTGAACATCAAGTTTAAACACAGATTGTTCATGTGCAAAATTAAACACAATGTACTGCTTTTGTTTAAACATATGCTATTTTTATTAAATTTTGTATCTGCATTTTATGATTATTTTACTTTATTGTTACTGTTTGAAAATGTCTTTGTGGGTTTTTTTTTAGTTTGTATTTAAGATGTAATAAAAGATGAGGCTACTTAAAATAATAAAAGAGTTTACGACAAGTTATATAATTTAACAATCACCAACCATTTGAGTCTTCTCTCATTTTCTGTTTAGTTTAATAATGAATGCCATAATTTGCAGTTCTACCTGAGCTAGAATAGGCAGAGTTCAATGAACTTAGAGCTTTTTTAATAGCAGGACTATGTTTTTTTAATTCTCATAAAAGTCACTCTTTAATTGTGGCAGCTTTTATCCTAACTATTCACAATCTTTTAAAAGGATTGTAGAAGTAAGTATATTTTGCATATCTTCTAACTTCCTTTGTCAGGAAGGCTGCTTTGTGCAAAATATCATTTCTTAATGCATAGGAATTCATTTTGAGTTGAAATCCTAAAGCACAAAATGAATATTCAATAAAATAATTGCATAGTAAACAGTATACCCTGAAAGCATTTCATTTGTGGAGGTCAGAAAAAACAGAACACCAGTTCAGAGCCGTTTTCTCAGAAAACACCAGTTCATAGCCGTTTTCTATAAACTATGATGGCATTTTGAAGTCATTTATCTAACAAAAAATAGCTAACAAAAATAGCTACTAATATAAACACCAAGTTATATGCAAATAAAATACACTACATAATTTTCAGAAATTAAAGCTTTTCTAGATCTGCCCAGAACACTTTCTGATAACTAATACATGGGATGATATGACAATGAGTCAACACTGACTTATTTAAGTTCTATTTAGAAACTCTTATTTCTTTCCTAAAAGCATCTAACATCATTTTTTTTGTGTGTTTGGCTTGTTTTATTTCGTAGTTCCTCAGAGAAAGTACACCAAAATGAAGTTTTTCTATAAACCTGGATTTCTGGAATCCAAACTAAATATAGTACTTCATAATCACCCTTTCTAAATGGAATCTTCTCTTTGGAGGACAAGAGTTCTCTATAGACTGTGTCTAGAAATAAAACTAATTATACTTATACTATTTTTATTAATTTTAACTTAACACGGGCTAATGCAAAAGTCTTCCCTTAAGCTTTATACTAAAATGGCTGAGGTGGGTTACTTCTGAGCTGCAATTCAGAGTGTTTCTGCCTTTTGAAACAATTATTCAAATAGCCATTCCTGGACAAATATATCTAAAGAACTTTATAGTTTCTTTTGTTTCCTCCATTTTGCTTTCTAATATTGTTTTTTAGCATTTTTTAATAAATATAAAATGAATTTTTATTTTCATATATTTTTTTAAATGATTTTAAAATTTGTATTACTTTCTCAGCCTCAGTATTCACTATTAGACACTCTAATCAACTTTGTTTTTTAGCATCCACATACAACATAGACGTGGTATTTATCTCTTGGCACCTAATTTATTTCACTAAACACAATGTTCTCTAAAAGGATATCTTTTAAGTTAAAAAATAGCTTCTATGTGTCTTCAGTTGCAAACATTGTTAAAACCACTAGTGAGCTTTGCTGATAGCTATGGTTTCATTTTAGGTACAAAAATTAAAATGATATTAAATGAAAATAATAAGAAAGGATTTTTTTCCCAAACCAGTAGAAAATTTACTTGAGTTCCATATTACAGTGCACTGAATCAACAACTATACTGTATTTTCCTGGATTCTATTTTTGACTCAAAAGCCATTTAAGCTATTTAGGAGTTTGGTAAGATAGTTAAAGGGCATTTTAGAAACAACCAGGTTAGATGATAACTTCACAGTTCCAATTCCAATATCCAAAGTTCTGAAAATGTTCTTAAGATGGAATCATGATAAACTTCAAAACTAATTGGGGAATTGAAGGAGAAGGAAGTAGACTATAGAGATATATGCTTTTCTGTTATAAAATGATGACCATTTGTACTAAATGATTTCATATTTAATAAAGATTCTTTTTGTTCAAATATGGATGTTGTCTACACAATGAAGTTACAGACATTAAGTTGATTTCAGCATAATAAATATTATTAATATTTTTAAAGAAATTTATTATTGATAATGTAGCTTAGTGGTAGAGTAATTTCCCAGCATGTGTGAGGCCCTAGGTTCAATCCACAATAATACAGAAAAACAGAAACAAAAATTTAAAAAATAAATCAATGTGTTATGTGATGAATCCTCAATGGGTTCCCATTATTTATCACATTGTTCATTCATTATCAACATGCCACTTATGAGAAACTATGTTGTATATAATAAATGTGTATAAAATGCACATATTGGTACAGAAATTCACCACTTATAAATTATTACCACACTTAATTTCCTACATCAGAAAAAGTCCTAAAAAATAATAAATAAATAAATGAATGTTTTGTTAATCTCTCTCCAAAAAAGGGTTTTATAATGATGACTTTTACCTAAATATCGGGGTATTTTACCAATTCTTCATAAAAAAAAGAAATTCCTTACCCCCACAATAAGTTTTAATTCTATCCTCATCAATTCGAAGTTAAATATAAGTAAAATCATGAATATTTATATGACATTGTATTTCACATGCATTACATTTCATTACATTTATTCCAATGGAGAATTGTTTTTAAAACAAAATTGTGGGTTGTCAAGTTCATATCACATAGAAGACATTCTATAAACTTCAGTTTCAAAGTTTAGCACAAATTCAGTATGTTGACAGAACTTTCTTTGGTGGCATCCTACTGGGTTTTAGACTACGATTTCAGAAGTCATTGTGTGCTAGTAATCAGAGCAGGATTGCCCAGTGTGCTTTCATAGGCTATACAGAGGTCTCTGCACAGTGGTAGTGTCAGCCCTCAGCTCTTAATCAGAAGCCTTTCCCCTCATGGAGATCAGACTCTTAACCAGGAGGCAGACTCTCCAGGAAAGGTGGTTATAGCTCCACAGAATATAGTGTTCTGGCAGGATGCTCAGCCCACAAGGAACAAGAAAGTAGCAGGATCTCAAAATTTCACTGTTTAGACACAGCACAACATATCTACATGTTAGTTTTTGTTCTGCTACTAGCTTTGTGGCTTTGCGCTTGTGAATTCCATCATCTCAAGCTTCATTTTATTCAATTGATAAATGTGAACGCTGGTACAAAATGGAAGCAGAGTAGATGATATAATCTGTTTAGCATGAAAAGGGCATTTAGTTCAGAAGTCAATTTATAGTAATATAAATAATGAGCATTTTAGAAAACAGAATAATCAAAAGGCCAACAACAATAACAACAAAACCTAAACAGATTGTTATTTTGATGCTAATAAATGTTCTTAGTGATTCCTAGCTCTGATGTGCTTATTTATATAAAATATACCTTTTAAAAATATTAGGTATATCCTATTTTATAAATTTGTGTTTAGTGGTTACTTATAAGCTTAAATGTTAATTTCTCAGTGATAGATATTAGTAGTAAAGGTCTAAACTTATATTTTTATGGCTGGAAAATTTTATTTTGTTAGGGTCATGCCAACAAGTTAGAAATACCCATTATCTTTTGAAACCACTACAGAGCATCATTTTTAAGCAATCCCCAAGATGTCATCATGTATGGTTATTCATCACCACATTCCTGAGCATGTCAAATTTTATTAGTGTGATATGATGGAATGTGACAGGAGAGACATTATTGAACCTGATTTATTGCACAAAGGAACGTATATAAAGCATAAACAAAGATATCACATGAAGCATTGTCCTGATGCGTTGCCAAAATCATAGGTTTTCTAAGCCAAATTAAACTATGTTAATTATCAATAAAGAACTTTTTTCTTAACTATGTTTAATATTATGCTATCCTAAAGGACAGGGTCTGCTACAGAATTACCATTGTTCAAAGGCATCAAGATTAAGAGAAGGGAACAAACAGAGATGAATGCCACATTACAGATGCTCTTCATTACTCAATGAGAAAGAGATATCATCACACCACATTCTAATAAGATTGGAATCTTCTTTCTTGTTGACCCTCATTCTTTTACCTTTCCTAAACTAACACAGAATTTTATATCATATGTATTAGTCAGCTTTCATTGTTGTGATTAAAATACCTGACAAGGACAATTTAGAGGAGGAAAAGTTTATTTGGGGATTCTGCTTTCAGAGCTCTCAGTCTACAGACAGCCAACTCCCTTGTACTTGGTCTGAGGTGAGCATCATGGCAGAAGAATACATCAGAGGAAAGCTGCTTAGCTCAGGACATCCCTGAAGTAGACATACTATGAAATGCCAAGGACAAAACAAAAACTCTAAACCCACAACCCCAGTGCCCTACTTCTCCAGGTTATACCCTATCTGCCTCCTACAGTTATCTTTTCAAGTTATTAATCTATCAAATGGATTAATCCACTCTTTAGGTTATTGCTTTCAATTTAACCATTTTATCTCCTACATTAACAACAGGAGCTTTTGGGAGATACATCATATCCAAACCATAGCATTGCACTTATGACCCACCAAAACCTCATGTTTATTTTACAGTGCAAAATGCTTTTAATCCATCTCTAAGAACCCTCATAACATTAAGAATTCCAGAATTGCCTAAAAGTTCAAGTCAAAAGTTTCATCTGAGACACAAAGAAAACTCTTGGCTAGACCTCTGTAAATACCCCCAAACAAGTCACATATATCCAATATATAATAGCATGGACTAAATATTCCCATTCCAAAAAGGAGGAACAGAGGCATTGAATGAAGGCATGGTACCAAAACAAGATTGAAACCAAGCTGGGCAAATCAAATCATCACCTGGGACACATGATGGTGAGATGTGAGCTCTAAAGTGCTTGGGCAGTTAGTCTCATACCCGTGTCTTTGCTGGTTGCAGCCCACATGGGCTCTCTCTTAGGCAGACATTCCAAATTACTGGCATCTCTTAATCTCTGGGGATTCCATTCCACCTTAGGTTTCCTTCCATAGCTTCACATATTAACCTCTCAGGGGCTGCCCCAAAGTATCTTAACCCCACCACACTTTGTCTGACCTCCCAGGCCTTCTTTAGAATATCTCAGTGCAAGTCTCCATGACCCCCTAACTTCAGTATCCTGTATTTCTGCAGCACGAGCACCCCTGTTGACCATGTTAAGGTTTACTGCCAGTTTGAGTACCCAGGAGCTCTTGGGCCACAGTGGCCTCTGAGTGTCTGGGTGGCTAGGCATGGTGAAACAAATCCTGAAATAACAGCTTTCTAGGTACCCTTGTGTGAGCAGGGTGCCCCCAAGGTCTATTCTCAAAGGAATTTTTACTTTTACACCCCTGAGTTTGTGATGGGTGTGGTCTTGTTGATTCCTGAGACACCCTCAAGGCATCTTTATTATTGTTTCTATGTAGCTTCTCTTCAATGGTTGTTATCTCTTCAATAACCACTTTTTCCTTGGCCTAATATTACATGATTTATATCTGGTCAAACTACAAGTTTTTCAAATCCTTCAATTTTGTGTTCTGTTCCAAATTCTCGTGGTAAATCTCAATAAAGGCTGCCAGCCACATACATGCCATAACTGGGCAGGGTGGTGCATGCCTATAATCCCAGTGGCTCAGGAGGGTGAGGCAGGAGGACTGCAAGTTTGCTCAAAGACAGCCTCAGCAACATAGTGAGGCCCCAAGTAACTTAGGGAGAATGTCTCTAAATAAAATATAAAAAGAGGCTGGGGACATGGCTCACTGTTTAAGGGCCCCTGGGTTCAATTCCTGGTACCAACCAACCAACCAACAAATAAATGTCATCACCTGAATGCTATACTGACTTGAAATTTCCCCTGCCAGATTAATTAGTACTTCACCTTTAAATTCAACCTCGGAGAAAAATCTCAGGATATGTACAAAATGTAGACAACTTCTTTGTCAGAATGTAATATGAATAGCCTCTAGTCAAATTCCCAATTGAATTCTGCCCCCGTCTCTGAAACCCCATGAGCACAGCCTTTACTGTCTGCACTCCTATTGACATTCTGGTCTTCTGAGCTCTCACTAGAATTACCCATTAATCTGCTCTTACAATATTCTGGGTATTCTCCAGCCTACATCTCTAAATTTTTGTGAAGTCCTCCTGTAAACCAGTTCCACATGGTCAGGTAAGGCACAGCAGTGGCCCCACTTCTTATGACCAATTTCTGTGTCAGTCAGGTTTACCATAGACAGAGAATTCTTATGCTATCATTAATGTTTTCTTTGTAAATGATGATTGAGTGGGATATACATGAATGTTTTACTTCAAAATAGTGAGCAAAATTCTATGCCTATGTTTAATGCTTCGCATGTTGAGTATTTATCACGGAAAAGTGCTCTTTTCTGGAGTATCATCAGATATTGATTCATAAAATTAGTGATTATTAGATATTTGGCATTTAATCTCACAATCTTTTTAAATGTGACCAATCTGAGACTCAGTCTGATTAGCTAACACGTCCATGATCATGACATGTAAGAACTAGAAACTGTAAAGCCACATACAGGTCCATTTCTATCCATCTCCAAATCCCATGATCAATTTCATTCTGTAACATGATCCCTTATACTGAGGGCCAGGATTTTCAACTACATGTTTTCTTTGCATTCTACCACATGCTATCCCAAGATAGTTCTAGATTTAGGTTGGAGATTAGGGCAGAATGAGCTTATAGATTTCAAATAAATAAATAAATAGATAAGGAAATTCATCTTTTATTTAGCAAACACTCATAAATGTCCTTTGTTGTGCTGGTCATCAACCTAGAGACTGGGGACAGAGTAATGAGTAAGTAAGTCCATTTCTCTCCAGATACTAGGAAGCCTCTGGGACTTCATCCTCAGGATCATCACTCACATACTTTCAGTAGAATCTAGAAATGTGGTGTCCATTTTAGGGGGAGTTTTCAATATAATATATGTTATGATAAATATTTCTCACAGTGCTGCTGATGTTCATAGTAAGGAGTGACTCAGTTTTTGTTGGGGATTTAGTAAATGTGTCACAGAGGAGGGATATTTGATCTGAATCATGAATAACAACTATTTGCTGGGTAGAGAAAGGCACAGGGGGAAAGTTTGGGCAGAAGCACAAAAGAGAACAGGGTTGGCCGAAGAAGAAGTATAAGATAGAAGCTGAGAAAAATAGTCTATGGCTGTATCATAAGAAAATCTATATACTTTCAGGAGTATAAACTATAATTCATTGGTAAATAACTAGGTATTGTAAGAAAAAAATGAGCTCTGTATTTTACACCATCACGATGATGGCAGATGTGTAGACTTAGGGTGGGCAGAAGTGGAGCAGAGGTACAGTCAGAAGGTGATGGCAGTGAGAGAGTTTAGAAAAGGTGAGAGCAGGGACTGACACAACAGCCCTGAGAATGGAAATGAGAAAATTATCCCAGACATGTTTCAGAGATGAAGTTGACCAGACTTGGCAACAGCCCAGGTATGGCAGACTAAGGAGATAGAGGAGCAAAAAGGGACATGAGATTTTGATCTGAAAAAAAACGATCTGGAGAGCAGTGGAACTAAAGACAGTCTATGTCATGACTTGCTTTAGGGAGGTGAGAAATTCAGGGACAACCATTTTTAATTGAGGGACTCTAGATCATTTAGTAGATCATTCAGTAGCATCAGAGTTTAGAGGTCAGGAAAGAGCTTGAAGCTGGAGCCATGAAAGCGATTCCAACCAGAATCCTTCTGTGCAGTTAGTGAGATGCAGCACTTTGTTATCTCCCAAATTAGAGACCTGGTGAAGTTAGGATCGTTGCCATTAGAAGAGCCCTTATGAGACTTTCTGAAATGAACATAAATATATTTCAAAGCACTACAAGTATTGGCTATTCATTTTATTTCATGTATTTTACACTGTTCATCATAAGGCTATGTGTATTTGGGAGCAAGAAAATATTCATGCAATTCAAAGTATCAGCTTTCAGTATATTTTCTACTTCATTTTCAATTACACATTTCAGTCTCTTTTGAAAGGAATTTTTCAAATCAAACTGGCTTTCCTGGCAGAGTCAAGATCACACCTGACCTGTCTTTTATCTTTTATATATAAGGGTACAAAAATACAAGAAAAGATAGAAAAATATTTGAACCAGATACTAGAGAAAGGCTTGGACTTCTGTGCTTCCCCTCAACTTAGTTTATGAATCTGTTTTCAAAGTGAGGCACACCTGGGGTGTTGAGTGAAGCAAGGTATGGTTAAGTCTCAGAAATCTTGATGTTCATCCGCACATAGTCTGTTGTGCACCACCTTGTAACCGGCTCATATTGAAGGGTCAATGTCAATCCAGCAGGGGATCTGAAATTATGCACTTGTAGTCCTAACACAGGTGTAGAGCTGTGCTTATTTCACTGCACAATGCTTTTCTAATGCAGTATTTTGGGGTGTGTGTGTGTGTGTGTGTGTGTGTGTGTGCATGCTTAAAAAATCCTTCTTCGCTGAACACCACTGATATTCTACTCATCTTAACTCTATAATAAGGTTCACCTTTGGATTGACTCTTTGAAATCAGAGAAAGATGACTGCCAAAGATAATTACTACATGATGATTAATGAATCCTTTTCAGAACTGCAGTCACCAGACTGAAAACCTGATCGCTTTTATAATATCAAAGAATATTTTTTATCAAAAGACTTTATTCCTCATCATTTTGTTGAAAAAGGAACCTAATGTCCCATTGCATTAGTAGGTGACAATATGTTCATCAAAGATGTGTTTTAGTACATGTTTTACAGCTTATAAAAGAAAAATGACAGCTTCCACAATCAAAAGCTTTCTCACTAACTGTGGATGAAAAGAGACAGTTGAGAAAGCTGAATCACTAATTATCTTAGGAGATCTTGACATTTCCTTTATATTAAATAGCATGTGTTAATTAATTTGTATTTCAGATAATATAGTTTTGGTTTAAAATTTATTTTAAAGAATAAGAGGAATTTTGAACTTAACTATATCGTACCTAAGTGTATCACACACTTTGGGGGAGCTATTTCAGCCACTGGTTTTCAGGAGATCATATTTTATTTGTGTCTTGTCCTTGGCTTAAATTAAATGCTCTTACTGGCAGAAAACCTGTCCCTCTCTTCTGTACTTGTGCTAGTCCCAAGTAGCTGAGGGTGGAAAGAACATTAGGTGTGTAAGAGAAGGGAACAGGGAGGAGGGTAAATTCTACAACCATTCATTCTTCACCATCCCTTCTCCTTCATGTTTCTCAGGTTCTGAGTTTTCCTAGTGCAGCGGGTAAATGCTTAGTAATTGTTATCTTTGGAGAAGAGAGGCAAGAAACAATTACTTGAGGCTATTTTCTCCTTGACAAGTGAAGAAATTCAGTTGTTGTGTATGCAGACACCAATATTTACAACTCTGTCATTTTTTCCCCGTAGAGATAACTTCAGAACAAAATATATTTTAAAATTATTTGCCTACGAGAAGTGATCCAAAAACAATCATTGAATCAAAGAAACTAAGAAGAGCAAAACTTCACTCTGGAAGAGGTAGATTTCTACAAAGATATAGACAAGAAAAAGAGTCCTTGTTTTCTTTTTAAATTTTTTATTAATTTATTTTTGTTTAGTTGTTGATGGACCTTTGTTTTATTTATTTATGTGAAGTGCTGAGAATAGAACCCAGTGCCTCCCACATGCGAGGCAAGCACTATGTCACTAAGCTACAACCCCAGCCCCAATGAGTCTTTGTTTTTTGAGCCCCTACTCTGTTTTGGCTGTTTTCAATGCCCATCTCACTTCATGTTCACAGTAATGTCCAGAAGTTTGTGTATTATTCCCATTTTATATCTGTGAACTAGATTATCAGAGATAATTGTCAAAATAGCAAGTTTACACTGTTGATAAAGATCTGTCAAGATGTCCAAGCCTCTGGCTCTGCAGATACTATCTTCATTTTATTAAAGAGCTGTTATTTCTTGCTTATTCCCTCTTCACATTTATTTACTCCTTCTAAAGATGTATTTTTAACTTTTTCCCATAAAAAGGCATACAGAGATTTACAAAACTGGAAAGAAAAAAAAAACATCATTACTGTCTGCAGGGAGGCTATAATTTAGGAAAGGGATCAGGCAAATGAACAAATGGGCGAATACAATGTAAACACTCTGGTGGAGGGAACAGAAGCACAGTATGGGGACACACACGGGAGAAGTAAATTCCTCCTGAGAAAGCAGAGGTCAAGGAACATTTAAAAAAATGCAATATTTCAATGAAATAGTTGGGGTCAAAAAGCAGGTGTTTCTAATCAGAGGAAGGAATTCTAGGTGAAGATCATAAGCTGAGCAATACCACAAAGACAGAAGAGAGATGGTTTATGTTTAGAAAGTTGTGAGGAATTCAGAAGGGTTGAAGTACTGAAAGGTGAAGCCCAGTAAGGAAAGGCTAGGGACATAAAACACAGCCATATAATGCCAGCTCCCCATGCCATGATACAGACCCGATTCAGTAAAAAAATGGAGACAAACTGTGGCAGAGAACAAAACAATAAGGTTTGCATTTTACACTAGAATCTGAGAAACAGAGGTTCAGCCAGGACAGAAACAAGTTATTTAGAGGTGAGAACTCACAGCTTCTACAATACTAGTGCTGCTTGAATGTGGAACATTCAGCAGAGGGGAAATCTGAGCTTATTTCCAGTTTTCTGCTTGGATGATCAATCGGACGTTTTGGATTTATCCCATGTGCAGTAACATGGATCAGCCAATTAGAGATATCAAAGCTGCAGTGAGATAAGAAGTTCTAGATTCCAAGAAGGAAATCTGAACTAATTCATCAGCAAATCAGCAGAGTTTGAAGCCATTAGAGTAGAGGAGATGACTGTGGAGGAAATATATAAATAAGATAAATGGATGAAAGTATAGAATAATTTTTTAAATGTAATGGGACACCAGAGAATACAAGGAGAGAGTCCAAATGAATGATTGCAAAAGAAGTATATGAGAGTATCCCAGTGTTTGTGGAGAAGAGCACTTTGCAGAGAATAGAGTGGTCCATTATCTCAGGAGCCCAAAGAAGTAAAATAATTCAGTCAAAAGGAGAAAAGTGTATGTCATCCTTGCACCGGCATCACTGAAGACCTTCAATGGTACTGCCTCAGAGGAGAGATACACAATGCAGCAAAAAGACAAAGAACCACAAAGCTAAATTCATTTCAGAATTCATTGATTCTAGTCTTCAAGGAATAGGGCCTGGTTCTTACTATAGATCATTAGTCTCTTGTACTGTAAGACTCTGAAATGTCTCACTTTCCTTTGCTACTATTTATAGTAATAAAATACCTATACAACTAACAAGCAGGCTTCAAAAAATTTTTTTCTGATAGGTAAAGTATTAAAGAAAAAAAATGTATTCAGAAAAAACCTAATTATTATTATTATTATTATTATTATTATTATTATTATTATTATAGCATTGGCACCAGAAAAATGATCAGATTCATGAGTCCCCAACCTCACAGGAAAGGAACAGAGTCCAGGCAGATCAGAATCAACATCTTGCTCTGGTGATTGAGCCCCTCACTTTTTCCTTTCTGTGACCTCTGATGGTTTCAAATCTTCTGCAAATCAAGTCATTTTTAAAACTATTATTTCCTTACCCTTTCCCAATTCTTCATTCTACCAAAAATATTGATCCTGGTAAGCTGATTACAGTCCTCTCTGGGTTTCAAATAATCAAATGAGAAATGAATTCTTCAAGTGTCTATTGCCAGCTTTGGGCAGCTGAGGCAAGAGGATGGCAAGTTCAAAGCCAGTCTCAGTAACTTAGTGAGGTCCTGAGCAACTTAGTGAGACTCTAACTCAAAATAAAAAATACTAAGGGCTGGAAATATAACTCACAGTTAAGCACCTCTGGGTTCAATCATTGGTACCAAAAAAACCCCCAAATACCCAAAAACCTTCATGCTTCATGCCCATGGTTAAAATAAATAGATAGATAGATAGATAGATAGATAGATAGATATGATATTTACAAAATAGTATTATTTTGAGTCTCAATTTATAATGATATTGAGATAAGCTATAAATTTCACTTAAAAGACACAATATTTTGAGGTTTATTGTTTAAAAATCTGTGTATACACCATAGATGATATCCACAATGTTTAAAGACTGGGGCCAACTGAGAAGGCCAATCCAAACAGATGGCTAATGATCTGGAACAGACTGCACCTTCATACCCTAAGGGTACTCCTCATCTGAACATCAACCCACTGCACACACAGGATATATACAAAAATGTCAATCAGCCACAGCAATAATATGAACTTAATTTAGTACCAGAAAATATTGAGGTGAATCTAGTTGTGTTGATATTAAAAACAATTTAGCAAGTTGTTTTATCGATATTTATAAAAAAATTCAAGCAATAGGAAAAATGAATTAAAAGTCTTAAATCACCTAAATTGAGAAATAAAGATTATTAAAATAAGGTAATATTATTTTTGGCATTTTTCTGCATATGTATACATATATACTCAATGAATTGTAAAACATAATCATATTTATACACATATTTTTTATAAAATAAGCTTCAGTTTTTGTTTGAATTTAAAGGAAGAATACAAAGAAAATGGAAGCCAAAGAAATTTCAGAAATTCAGCTAAGTTTTCTTTGTTTTCTCAATAAGATCCATAAGTTCCTAAAATATTTCCACAATGTACTGACAAAGTTTTGAAAACTACGTTGGTAGTAAAGAAAACTCATTAGAATATCATTACTTGCTTCCTTGCTATGAAAGATATAGAAATTAGTTCCTTTATAGCATTTATACACTGGAAATTTTTAAACAAAATTTAGTAAGCCAAATCCATATAAATAATAGTGAATATTGTCTAAAGTGGTTAATCCCAAGAACCCCAGGGTAGTTGAATGTTGATACTTCTACTATTGTAATTCACATTTTAGCTGTTAAAAAAAAGAGAAAAAAACAACACAAGATTATCAAAATTGATGCAAATTGCACTCAACAATTTTCAACACTGATACAGGATTAAAATAAATGAACAAAGAGACAAACCCACCCACATATGTAAGTATTCTATGGTATGACCCACAAACAGTGCTGTTCCCTGCAGGCAGACCTTAATCTATGAGTGTGGATTCTTGTGCCAGTCTCATCTACCATGCCATTGCCTCGGACCTTTATCTCTAAAGAATCTTGGGATAGTACTCATTAATTTTTTGCAGAAGATCTGGAGAAGCTTCTTAGAAGCCCATGATCTACTGTGCTCTGTCCTATTTTCCTGAACACCTAGCAGTTTTACTTTTCATAGTAAAAGTATTCTTGAAACCAGAAATACATATGATGAAATTTAAGATAAATCATGAAAAACATCTGTGGTCTCTCTTCTTAATGAAACAAGTTATTTCCTGTGAGTTCAATCCTACATTGATGAGTAAATCAGTTTTTTTTTTAACAGATAACACCACCAGTGCCTTCAGGGTTAATCAATGTTATTTCTAGATCATACCATGTTGCCACGTGTCTCACATCACATGGAAATGAATGAATGTTGGTATTCATAATGGATTAGATTATAAAGGAAATTAATAAGATGAAACATTGCATCAAGGAATTTCTAGTAAAATATAGGCAATTAAATTCCCATTCAGGCTTTTACTAATAACGAAAAAGATTCAAGGGAAAAAAAGACATTTTTTTCCTCTAAATTATTGCCATAAGTTCAATTGTAGCATCCCAAATTTCAGATTTGCTGGTAGCTTGAAAGGGATATATATTTTCAATGAGTCTTTCACCTTTGAATTAAATTACTTTGAAAAAATGGACCAAGCTAAACATTTATTTTAAAATCTAATCATCTGATTTAGAGACTTCTTTTCCTTTTTGAATGGAGTGAATACTCCTTGTGTACAGTTCTGATGCACTGATTCCAATCTAATATTTAATAGTCTATTTTTCCCTTTTTAGGCTAATATTCCAAATGCTATAGTTTGTATTCAGAACATTTCCAAAGGACTAGGTGTTAAAGGCTCAGTCCCCAGCTTGGCTCTGTTGAAAGGCAGGGGAAACTTTGAGAAGTAGGACTTAGTGGGAGGTTTTCCAGTCATTGGGGATGTGCCCTCAGAAGGCATAATGAGAACCCAGGCCCTTCATCTTTCTCTTTTGTTCCTGGACATGATGTATAAAGGTTTGCTTTGCCATGTCCCCTTTCATGATATGCTGCACCCTCATCAGAGGCCTAAAACCAATGGAGCCTCCAAAACCATGAGTCAAAGTAAACATTTACTCTTCATAAGTTGATTATCTCAGCTGTTTTGTTTTGGTCACAGAAAGCTAACACAGCATCCTAGGCAAAGATTACAATACCTCACTAGAAGTCCAATGCGCTATCCATTGTGCCACAGAGCCACCTTGAATCAAATGTATGAAATATGATATGTCAAGAACTATGTAATGTAACTATGTAATATTTTGAACAACTAATAATAAAAAAGAAAAGAAAAAAAGATTACAATACCTCAAGTGCTTTAGGTGAGCATCAATTACTGAAGTAGAAATGCACTGAATGAAATCTAAAGATTTCACAATATTCTGACACCATCCAAGGAGCCTCCAGATACCTAGGAAGGTCATGACACCTCTCAGAAACCCTTAGCTTGGTCCCTCTGTCCTCTTCTAGGACCTCTCATTTTTCATTTTGACCCTCTCAGGCTTTCTCATTCTGCCCACTGCAGGAAGCACTTCACTTCCCAATTATATCTCTGTTACTTAGCAATGACCCAAAACAGAAATGTAATTTTAGAAATGGAAGGGATGTCAGCAGGATCTATGACCCATATATCTTAATTCATTTAAGCACTCTTAAAACCCACCCACTTTCCAGATAAAGTGGGATGTGGAGAGGGTTAAGTGATCTACCCAACTGCAGAGGTGTAGTTAATGCAAAAACATGACTGGAGTCCAGGCTGAGAGACTTCCAGTTCATGTTCTTTCTAATGTGACAACGTTTTTCTCTCTCTCAGAGTATTTACTGGATATCAGAATGAGAATCAAGGTGCCCTGGACCCCAGCGTACAACCATAGAACCAAATTTTCTAGGGGACAGCAATCAACATAATTCAATATATTTAACAAACATTATAGCACAGATTTAAACAACAAGGGAATTAAGTCTAGCCCTAGAGGATGCCAACTGCAGACAATGAATGTGTTGAAGTGGTACTTAGTGGACAAATATCAGTAATGACTGCATGTCATCTTCAGAATCCTGCACAAGACTCTTCTACCAATATGCTAAACCAGAATTGGGATCCATCGTTTGCTTTCTTGTGCAAGGGCCACATGAACTTATTGTAAGGGTGAATCTCAGAGATGAAGTACTAATAATAAAAATAAAATTGAGGACTTTTTTTTTTTTACTATATGGAATGCAATAAATCTCTTAACTTTTAGATAATGACTACTTTGACATTAAGATTCAAAAAGTGCCATGGTATTTTTGCAACAGAATAATTAAGGAGATGCAAATGACCACCTGAGTATTTTTATTCATTACCTATCAACTAATTATTAACAATGAAGCAAAAAACACCATTGTTAATAGTTTTATTACCAATTTTATAAACACTATTACATTAGCTAACATATGATTAACTATAATTAATCTTAATATGATTGATAGATTTGTGAATTTAATATAACATTTTAAAAATTGAAATATTTGACCAAGACTTTGTACTTTCATTTAAATTTGGTTCCACTTGCAAATACAAGACCAAGAAGGTTGATGATTGGCAACTCAAATTATCCCTTTTGGGCATGTCTTCCTAGGAAGCCCTTTGCAAATCAATTTAAAATAATGAATGAGAATTCAGTGAATAGAGACTAAAAATTTACAATGAACAAATAAGATGTGACCCATTCCAGAGAACAACCTGAAAGGTTCTTGTGATAGGGTCAGTGGTTCTGACTATAATTTGAGCCCAATGGTAACCTCTGGATGCCTTCATCCATTGAGTGACAGGATAAGGAGCCATAAGTCAAAAGTAAGCCTATGTCTCCAATGCAGAAACTCTAATTAAGAGCTTCCAAAAGGAACCCCGAGAGTGACTCAGAAAGAGCAACATAACTTTTGTAGACATGTGTCGACCTGATTGTTTATTGCTAGCTTCTTAAGGCAAACAACAGAAACAAAGGCAGTGGAAATTGAGATTTTTTTTTTTTAAGAACAAAGATATTCTTCAAAGAGAGAGAAGCTTGAAGTGAATTCACATACAGGACTATTCAACAGAAGTAGTCAATAAATACAACAAAATTTATTAGATTCTTCTTGGTTATTGTGTGCCTAACATGAAGGCCTGTGGTATGTGATTACTAAAAATTCTACTCACAAATCTCTCAAGTGACTTCATTTCAATGGCAGAATTGTTTCTGGGTAAATCAAGTTATTTTCATTTCTTTAGAGAAAATACTGATATTAATATTTTTAAATGATAATATTATTTCAGAAAGTAATATAATCCACATTTTTTGTGCTCATAATAAAGAAAGTTAAAAGTAAAATAAAATACTTTTTAGTTTAAGTAAGTCCCATTTGTTGATTCTAGTTTTTAACTCTTGTGCTATGGGTGTTCTATTAAGGAATTTGGAGCCGGACCCCACAATATGTAGATCGGAGCCCATTTTTTTTCTATCAGATGCAGAGTCTCTGATTTGATATCAAGCTCCTTGATCCATTTTGAGTTAACTTTTATGCATGGCAAGAGAAAGGGATTCAGTTTCATTTTGTTGCATATGGATTTCCAGTTTTCCCAGCACCATTTGTTGAAGATGCTATCCTTCCTCCTTTGCATGCTTTTAGCCCCTTTATCAAATATAAGAGAGTTGTAATTTTGTGGATTGGTCTCTGTGTCCTCTATTCTGAACCATTGGTCCACCCGCCTGTTTTGGTACCAGTACCATGCTATTTTTGTTACTATTGCTCTGTAGTATAGTTTGAAATCTGGTATCACTATACCGCCTAATTCACACTTCCTGCTTAGAATTGCTTTTGCTATTCTGGGTCTTTTATTTTTCCATATGAATTTCATGATTGCTTTATCTATTTCTAAAAGAAATGCCATTGGGATTTTGATTGGCATTGCATTAAATCTATAGAGAACTTCCGGTAATATCTCCATTTTGATGATGTTAGTTCTGCCTATCCATGAACAGGGTATATTTTTCCATCTTCTAAGATCTTCTTCTATTTCTCTCTTTAGGGTTCTGCAGTTTTCATTGTATACATCTTTCACCTCTCTTAAAAAGTTTTTTCTCAGCAAGAGAAACAATAAGAGAGGTAAATAGGGATCCTACATCCTAGGAACAAATTTTTACTTCTCACACTTCAGATAGAGCCCTAATATCCAGAGTATACAAAGAACTAAAAAAATTAAACAATAAGATAACAAATAACCCAATCAACAAATGGGCCAAGGACCTGAACAGACACTTCTCAGAGGAGGACATACAATCAATCAACAAGTACATGAAAAAATGCTCACCATTTCTAGCAGTCAGAGAAATGCAAATCAAAACCACCCTAAGATACCATCTCACTCCAGTAAGATTGGCAGCCATTATGAAGTCAAACAACAATAAGTGCTGGTGAGGATGTGGGGGAAAAGGGTACACTTGTACATTGTACATTGATGGTGGGACTGCAATTTGGAAAGCAGTATGGAGAATCCTGGGAAAGCTGGGAAAGGAACCACCATTTGACCCAGCTATTCCTCTTCTTGGACTATTCCCTAAAGACCTTAAAAGAGCGTACTATAGGGATACTGCTACATTGATGTTCATAGCAGCACAATTCACAATAGCTAGACTGTGGAACCAACCTCGATGCCCTTCAATAGATGAATGGATAAAAAAAATGTGGCATTTATACACAATGGAGTACTACTCAGCACTAAAAAATGACAAAATCATGGCATTTGCAGGGAAATGGATGGCACTAGAGCAGATTATGCTAAGTAAAGCTAGCCAATCCCTAAAAAACAAATGCCAAATGTCATCTTTGATATAAGGAGAGCAACTAAGAACAGAGCAGGGAGGAAGAGCCTGAGAAGAAGATTAACATTAAACAGGGAGGAGAGGTGGGAGGGAAAGAGAGAGAGAGAAGGGAAATTGCATGGAAATGGAAGGAGACCCTCATTGGTATACAAAATTACATATAAGAGGAGGTGAAGGGAAAGGGGGAAAAAACAAGGGAAAGAAATGAAGTACAGTAGGTGGGGTAGAGAGAGAAGATGGGAGGGGAGGGGAAGGGGGATAGTAGAGGATAGGAAAGGCAGCAGAATACAACAGACACTAGTATGGCAGTATGTAAAAACGTGGATGTGTAACCAATGTTATTCTGCAATCTGTATACGGGGGAAAAATGGGAGTTCATAACCCACTTGAATCAAATGTATGATATATGATATGTCAAGAGCTATGTAATGTTTTGAACAACTAATTTAAAAAAGTAAAATAAAATAGAACAAGATACTAAATTTTTCAGGAGAGTGAGCGCTTTGCCTGTTTTTCTTCCCTTGTTGTTGAGATTCTCATATTTGCTGTTTACATGCTAGATAGAAGTATCTAGCATGTAATCATAAGAGTAATTTATATGATTGAATAATAATCATTAAAAATAGCTAACTGCTTTTGGAAGAATACTGTGTATGAGTTGTTCAGCTTAGAAATTTACAAGAAGTAATCTAACCATGCAGAACAATTCTAGGATATAGATATTATAAATCCATTGTGTAAATGGGAGAATTTAAATATAGATAGGATGACTTGTCTGAGACATGGTATTAAAAGTAACAGAGCTGGGCACAATGGACCATACCTGTAATCCCAGTGGCTCAGGAGTCTGTTAAAGGAGGATCACAAGTTCAAAGCCACCCTCAGCAACTTAGCAAGCAACTTAGTGAGATCTTGTCTCAAAATTAAAAAATGAAAAAAGGGCTGGGGATGTGGCTCAGTGCTTAAGCACCCCTGGGTTCAATTCCTGGTATGGAAAGAAAGAAAGTCTAGGGGAGGGAGGGAGGGAGAGGAGAGAGAAAGAGAGAGAGAGAGAAGAAGGGAGGAGGCAGGAGAGAGAATGGAGGAGGCAGGAGAGAGGAGGCAGGAGAGAGAAGAGAGGAGAGAGAAAAGAGAAGAAAGAAGCAAAGCTTTCATATGACAGCTGACTCCTGAGCAGATTCTCTGTATTATACATATCCTCTTGTGATATGCATATGAAATAATGTAATAATTTCTATCTTCTATATTCACAAATTAAAAATCTAAATATAAAATTTGGCATGAAAATAATTTTGAAATATCCATCCTAATATTAGTTCACTTTTTATAACATTTGCTAATACTCATTGCTAGGAAAACAAATACAAGTTCACAATAAAGAAAGAGTTCTTTTTATCACCAGCAAAATCAGAAGGAATTGGTCTTTGCTACCATTATCTAGGTTAGAGGTTCAGGTGATTGATCAGTGTTTTGAAACATACTTATGACATGTCTATAGTATGACAGATGTCTTTAAGAACTGCTTAGAGAATTACTTTGTGATCATGTTTTGTTAATACTTTATTGTTTCACAATAAACACTTTGATTATACTATTTATGTTTGATGCCTTTAATTTAACTTTTAAATAAGGTTCCTTTCCTTCTGCTGTTGAGCCACAATATTCATGTCAATACCAATAACAGTTACCCTATTCTTATTTTCTTAGTTTCAAAATTATTCACAAAATTGTTTAATGTTTCAAGGTTGGTCACTTTGAGAATTGTTTATTTATATGGAAAAAATTAGAAAGAAGAAATTGACTCTTTGTCAATATCTGAAAAACTTTATTTTTTCCCCCAAACATCTAGGGGAACTCTACAGGGAAACTACCTACAATTTGTCAATTATACTCATTGTTGGATTTTAAATTTACTGCATTTAGATGAATCGTAATTTCAATACAATCACTTTTACAAATTTCTGATTGGTGATTTCTATTGCAGTGTTCATTCTCCCCACATTTAGAATAATGTCACATTCAAATTCATTATAAGTAATTCTGTAGCTTCATAAGTACATTACTACATCCTACAAAATGGCATTAAGCTATAAGTTCCTTTTCTGTCTCATTACTGATAAATATTCATTGATTTTCTTCATCATCTTTAAGTATGTTTAAATTTACAAAAAAAGTGTATCTCATCTCTATCTCTGACCATGTACTGATGTTTACAGATGTTCCATGGTAATAATGTTTCCAGGGGATGATGGTTTAATGCTTCCCTGTTGGAGCATAATGAGCTTAAACATCATTTGGAAGCTGAATGATCTCTTAATTTGAAAACTGAATCAGAAAATGCTGAAGATCCTAGTTTGTTCAGTATCAATGCAAGAAACTTTTTGAGAGTGGCAACTGTAGCACACAATTCAGACAGTACATAAAAAAATGGGTCTACTCTTGTATCTTTAAATTGAAAGAGTAAAGTACAGATTTTTTTTAATTGCTTATCCTAAGCTTTGTGAAAGTAACTGAAATTTTTTTTAAAAAGAGGATTTATTTTTCCGGATTAGTGCACTGATCCAGAATCAATTATAATGAATATCTCTGAGGACTTAGGGAAAGAAACACATTTTAGTCATCATCCTCCTTACTAACATGGAGAACAGGGCCTCATGCTGAGTGAGAAATAAATATATGTTTGCGGAATGAATCAAAGAATATATTACATTGATAAAATTTATGACTTTAAGATTATAGTTAGTACTCCACTGCTTTCATTATTATTATATAATGACAGCGTACCACAAATAAGTTTAACGTTCATAGTTTAATCTCATTTTCATGCTTAAAAAATAATTCCAAAGTCAAATTTTTTTGATATTTCTTAGCTCCTTTTTAGTTTAATCTTATGTGTCAACAATGACTACTGAGTCAAAAGAGAGCTTCCTATTTTATAAATTTAGTTTCAAATGTGTTTAGAACATATAAAAATCAATGATCTTCCCTGATGTCTTGTGGGAAATACATCTAACCTACCAAAAGGCCCATTCATGCTTCCTGATGTACAGTATTATGTCAAATGATACCAAAAGTAGATAAGAGACACATAATACTTATTTCATCTCTAAAATACATTAAAAAGCAAGTTTAACAGAAGGGAAATGACAATAAGCTAATAAAATGCCTCTTTCTTAGCACCATCTTTGTGCATCAGAGAGCACTTGTTTTATGGAAAGAACATGAAAGGTGTAAGTATATCTATATTTCTAATGTTTTTATTTACAATTTAACAAAGACTTTGTAATAAAATTTCTGATAGGAAATAGCCACATGAACTAAAGCAAATGTTTTTAGTCACAAGCTTTCAAAATACAAAGTGTGATAAATAAAATTATATCCTAATACGACAGATGATAATTTGAATATAAATAAATGTGAGAATGTGGAAATGGATACTCATGTATCCATTTTGTGGAATGAATCAAAGAATATATTACATTGATAAATAAGATCATTGCATGGACAGCTTTAGGCAATGCTTGGACAATGTCCAAGATTAGCCAACACCTAAGCCTAAGTGTTTCTTGACTTCTCTGTGACTCCACACTTTATATAAATGTACAAGATACAGCAGACATCAAAGAATGCTCAACTTTCTCAGGTTTTTCAAATCAGAAAAGGTTCCTAGGATTAATATTTGTAGATTTTCATTGGAAGTCAAGCATAAAAACAATGGTGATGAATACTTTAAATTGGTCTTGTATCACTTTAGAATATTTGGTTAATTATCAAATACAACTAGTATTTCCTTTTTTTCAATTTTTTAAAAATTTGTTTTAGTTATACTTGACACTAGAATATAATTTGACACATCCTATGTAGATTGAATATAACTTCTCATTCTTCTGATTGTGCATGATGTAGAGTTACACCAGTTATGTAATCATATATGCGCATGAGGCAATAATGCCCGATTCATTTTACTATCATTCCTACTCCCATACCCCTTCCCTCCCTTCACCCTACTCTATCTAATCCAAAGTACTTCTGTTTTGCTTTAGGACCACTGCTTATTGTGAATTAGCATCTATATATCAGAGAAAACATTTGGCGTTTGTTTCTTTGAGATTGGCTTATTTTGCTTAGCATGTTAGTCTCCAATTCCATCCATTTACTGGAAAATGCCATAATTTCATTCTATTTAAGGCTTAGTAATTTGTTGAAAGGCATATAGGTTGGTTCCATAATTTAGCTTTTGTGAATTGAGCTGCTATAAACATTGGTGTGGCTGCATCACTGTAGTATGCTGATTTTAAGTCCTATGGGTATAAACCTAGGAGTGGGATAATTGGGTCAAATGATGGTTCTATTCCAAGTTTTCTGAGAAGTCTCTATAATACTGTCTATTAACTAATATTTTCTAATCACTTTATAGCTGGAAACAAGTGTTCATGTTGAATGATTTAAAAGACTATTAATTAGATTTATGATCCAAATATCCGTTATTATATTCCTTATTAGACTTACAATCAAAATATCCTTTATTCCCACCACTAAAATGATATCTAAAGAAATAAAATCAAAATTATATGGATATTACTTTCCTAATTATTAGCCAGAAATCAACATCTACAAAGCAGGATGTGTTAGTTTTCTGTTCCTATAAAAAATATCTGAGATAATCAGCTCACAAAGATAAAAGTTTTATTTTGACTCAGCTTTGGAGATTTCAGTCTGTGGTTACTTGGCCCTGTTGCTTTTGGGCTTCTGGTGACAATTGTGTGAGAAGTCTGCTCACTACATGGCCAGGATGTGAAAGAAAGAAGAAGAGACTAGGTTTCCACAATCCCCTTCAAGGGCATGCCTTCAATGACTGGAACATATCCCAAAGTCTCCACTACCTCCCAAGAGACCTAGGGGCTGGGGCTCAAGCCTTTAGTATAGAGGCCTGTGGGGGACATTTCAGATCCAAACCACAGCACAGGACAAAGTCAGCAGTTCAAAAACATTTTCTCTTTGAGAAAGGGTTAAGAGAGAATTATATGTCTAACTATATATAAAATTAAGAACAAGAAAACTACAGGATATTATATCCAAAAGTGAATATCAAACACCCTGAGCTTAGCTGGTCTACTCAGAGCTTAGCCAAAAGCATCATCCAAGAAGACAAGCATTAAAAATCTACCATAACTATGCTACAAACCAAGTGATCCCTGAATCTACAAAAATGAGGCAAGTCAGTAAACTGGGGGAGACAGGGAGGGTTGCAGGAAAGGTGTCAGAAGAGCAATAACATCAAACTCCACAGCTATGCATTAAGATGTAGAATCTTTCATGGCACACTGTGCCTAAAAGAAGTGGTGAGCTCTGCTGCATTTTTCTTAGAAACTCAAGGAAGTGATCTATCATTCCTCATTTACCATTTCAGTGTGCAGAGATCCTTCTCTAGTGAGGGCAATAATATGTGACTGAGGAAGGTTAGCCTAACTGAGGCAGTGTCACCCAGAGAAGAGCAGCTCTATTCCCTTCCATTTTACACATTTACCTAGAAGCCTCAGATTTCCTAGTTTTTTTCCCTCTTAAAAATGTCATCTTTCAAATAATGAGGTGATGAGCTACTCTAATGGACAAAGCCAGGAGGATAAATTCTGCTCCTAGCTACATTTATGCACTACAAACAAGTCTTCAAAGTGTTGCCAAAATGTGTATAGAAATAAGTTAATGGCGTATTTTTGTGTTTGTTTGCTTGTTTTAGTTTGAGAACTTTTAGTCTTTTTTTCTTTAAATTGAGTAATTTTATGAGACAATCAGCTAGTTCACTGAAAAAATCCTTTCTGTGAAAATGAACAATCCACTTCTGAATACTGACAAGTCACATAAATTCCCCGTGACTTAGGTCCTTATACAAAAATTGGAGAAAATGATGCTTTCTACATATTTTTCAGAGGTACTCAAAATAGTAATGATATAGTGTCTTTAGAGCACTTGGAGTTCCCCAAGGAGAGGCACATATAAACTCAAATCACCACTCCATTATGATTTATCTTTGCTTTATGTAAACCAGTTTACTGTTCACAGCATTTTCCTTGTAGAAACCTTTTTATAACTGAAGTGCATTAGCCAGGATGTTTATTTCTACTACTTGCTCATAAAGGGGCTAAGGCTATATAGCACAGAATTCTCCACTGCATTAGGAACAAGTACAGTCTTTCAGAGTTGCTTTGTCCTTAAAGTGACTTCTATGTAACAAGCAGCACAGAATTATGAGCAAGAGCTCCCAAGGAGAAAGCAAAATGCAACAGAGAGTCCCAGAAATGCTAATTGAGAGTTTCATGAAAGCAAAGGTAGGTGATTCCACTAGCATTGTAAAAAGCATACAGGTAAATGGACCACTCCTAGGCTTGGCCTTATGTGAAAGGAGCCTCCTGTAGCCTTTCTCTGTGCCATCCCCACAGCGGTATGTCTTCCTAGTCTTGTGGGCTCCACAGAGGAGTGATGTTCACCAACCCCTCATTGTCAGGTCCCAGAATGCAGTCTGGTCCATCTCCGCTGGTGAACAGATATGGTGCCTTATTTCGCATTCTTGAGGTCCAGTGCTGCCATTCCAGACAGGAAGCCCATTAACCTCACCCTTCCCAGAGTATTCCAATTGCCTTTGAAGGCCACCTGACTGGTTTTCCTGAACCTGGACTTTTTTTCTGCTTCAAACTCATCCAGTAAACTTGTGTCTCAGATAGAATCCCCCTGCCTCAATCTCAGGACCCTCTAATATTTAAGTTAAGACTTTGTAATATAGTAGTTAAAAATACTAAAGTGAAGGCCAAAAGATCTGACTTTAAATCTTCAACTATTCTTTACCAGCTGTTAATTCTTGAGGAAATTGCTCCTTGAAGTCTTAGCTCCCTCATCTTAAAAGTAAGAGAAATGATACTTCCTTCTTAGGATTGATATAGGGAATAAAAGAGAAAATAAAGCCAATGTATTAAGTACAGTACCATATCACTCAGTCTATAACAAGAGGTGGTTGCTGTTGTTACAGATTTCGCTTCATTCTAGCCATGAGAAATCATATCTCCCACTTTTGCACAACAGTAATCCTAATGTGATAGTAGAAGCAAATGTGACTCCATTTTGTTTTATGATTTCATCCTGTAAAACAACCATGCCAAGTAGAAGGGTCATGACTGGGGCAAGATGTTCTTTTCCTTTTGCTATAGAAACCTTTAAGAACACAGAACTACCTAATTGTTTCTGTAACTAGGGTAACGGGGCTCTATTTCTGTAACTGGGGTGACTGGGCTAACTGTGATTGGTTAGGCTTCCCTCCGCTTGACTGCACTGTCCTGCTTCTGTTACCTGGCTTGCTTGCATTGGCTAGACCCCCAAACATCCCTTTTGTGGTTTTCAGGCTTATAAGGAGTGCCCTTGCAATTGTTCAGGGCTGATCAGGGGAACAGCTTTATGTTCTGGTCAGCTGCCTCCAGTATGCTTCAATAAAGGCTTGATTTGATTATACATGAGTGGTCTGGAATACAGTTTATGAAACCCCAGGATGAAGCTTTAACTATAACACTAATAACAGCTAACATGTTGATGTTGAATGTTTTTAAGGTACTGAGTGCTAGTAAAAGTTCTTTTACACATGTTAACCCATCAGTTCTCAAAACAATCTCACAAAATGAATAGCATTGTTTATTTCCAGTTGACTGACAATAGATGGGTAGTACGTAATGATTATATAATGCTTGAAGTCACACCAGTATATAGTGGACTGGGTTCAAATCTAGGTAAATCTGCCTCCTGTATCTGTTTGTATCCATTATGCTATGCTGGTTTTCCACTACAATTTTATTGTCATTTTATTGTCTCTGGGACCTGTGGCTGATATTTCTGTTGTTTATTTCTTCTCTTTCAAACTCTAATTTTCCATATCTTGCACATTTTCAAGTCCCACTTATGTTAACTTTATTTCCAGAAAATTCTTTTACATTATTCCAGTTCTCAATGGCTTTGTTTGTCTGAACTCTTATAATAATGTGTTACATAAATTACTAAATTATTCATCACATCTTAGTGTGTATGTGTGTATTTGTCTGTGTGTATTCTAATGCATGCAATTTTCTTCCACCTACTGACCTCCCAGCACCTTGAACACTAGGACTTCTTTATCCCTCCCACAGTAAACTTTCTAGGAGACATTGTTTCTTATAATAATCATACACCTCATATTACCATAGCTGTATATTGTTTTACTGTTCACTTTATATATACTATTTCACTTGAACTTAGATTTCATTTTTCATATACAAAATAACATAATTAGGCTTTGATGGAGTCTTAGCAAAATCTTTAAGTTAGCAGGCTTAAATAAAAAGCAGGCTGGACATTTCTCTAGAACCTCTTTAACCCTAACTCAGACAAGTCCTAAGGAGAATGAGGAATTGTGGGACGTAAAATGTCTCTAATGTCTGAGAATACTAAAATTGATCTTTAGAATACTTAGTTGTGTCCACTTTTATTTAAGACATTTTGAGAAACTTACAGTTTTCTAAGGAGACAATTTCCTTAAAAGTAATGCTTAAGTAGAACTCTATCAAAAGACTTCCTCTGACATTTTCTTTAAAATTTTCCAGTGTTTCCCCTTCCACAGATGACTCCTAATTGCAGCTTTCTGTGTTGTGCTAAGCACACTCTTCACTGATCTCTGTGACTGTAGTCTTCCAACACGGCTGGGTGGGTATGAAGTCTACCATTTAAGCAACATTTGTCCCTGGTAAGCACAACTGGGTCTTTTCTTCTCATTGAATAATTTATATTTTCCTCTTGGTACTGAGGATTCAACCCAGAGGTGCTTTACTACTGAGCCAAATATACAGACCTTTTCATATTTTATTTTGAGACAGGGTCTTACTAAGTTGCTGAGGCTGACCTCAAACTTGGAATCCTCCTACCTCAGCTTCCCAAATTGCTGGGATTATAGGCATATGCTGCTATGCTTGGCTCATTGAATTAATAGTGATGATGAGCTGTCTATGAAAGCTGACAATATTTTAGAATTTCTTACTAATATCTGCCCTCTGAAATGAAAATGGTTTAATGTTTAGGTCTTTTCAGAAGACTTTATGATTTTCAAATAAATTGTGCTAAATATAGATCCATGCTTACTGGGAGATGTCTCCCATAATGTCAAAGATAATTATATTAACTTTTAAGTTAGGACAAAGAAGACTTAGATATTGGGTTTTTACTTTAAAAATTCCAAATTTCATTTTAAAAACTTGAATAATATCTATTTTAGCCTTATATTCCCTCACATCAAAGTTATTTACACTTTTGTGAACTTGCCTTTAAACTTTGAAAGGGCAGAATTCCAATTCCAAAGAAGGGGTAACTTATGAAATGTGTCCATATGCTTCTACATGGAAAATAACATGAGTCAGATTATAAGTAGCAGATATGACAATTCTTCAATATTGTAGAGTATATCCTATTTTTACTTGGGATAATAAAATAATATCATAAAGCTTAATCCCTAAAATAAAGGAAACTTAGCATCACAAGTTTTTTATAGATTATGGTTTCTTTAATAATAAAGCACTATTTCCTTGGAGAAGAAAGAGACATTTATTGAATGCTACTCTGTGCCAAGCATTGGGCTCCACTCTATTCACATGTATTATCTAACCTTCTCTACCCACTGATGGAATAGTTAATTAGCTCTCCCAGTTGCATTATTGGTAACATGGGCTTTTTTTTTTTTAAAGAAGCCTTTAAAAGACACATACATTTTAACTATGACAAAACAGCAGTGCAGGTGAGGTTTTACAGTTGTTGAACAAGGTTGGGGAAACACAGAAAGAGACATGGCTGAAGTCTCTCTGTCTCTTTCTCCTGTACTACAGGCAATGATCTTTTTCACCCAGGGATAAAAAAAAAAAAAAATTGCCTTATGTTCTTAGTTTTCACACACAACTTACTAACTTAGGTTCTTTGTGGGGTCTCCAGGAGGAAGGGCCCCTCAGTTACCTTTCAAATAGGATAAAATTTATCCCTTTATTCTGTGGTTAGGAAAATCACTCAGTAGTCTTTTTGTGTTTCAACTTCCCTTGCTGAGAATCTGACACTAATTTCTATAACTCCCAGACTACTGGGGATATTTTGAAATTTACAAGAGATTCTCTGAAAATCTTTGTTAAGGTAAATATGTCTGCACACCATTTTTTTTGATAAGGAGGTAAAGAAAAAATAAGGATCACTCACTAAATAGGTCCTGATCAATTGTTAGTTTTATGAATTTTCTTACCTACCAAAATGCATTTTTCTTTCTTTCTCCTCCTTCTCCTCCTTCTCTTCCATCTCCTCTCCCTCCTCCTTCTCCTCCATCTCCTCTCCCTCCTCCTCCTCCATCTCCTCTCCCTCCTCCTCCTCCATCTCCTCCTCCATCTCCTCTCCTCTCTCCCCCCTCCTCCTCCTCCTCCTCCTCCTCCTCCTCCTCCTCCTCCTCCTCCTCCTCCTCCTCCTCCTCCTCCTCCTCCTCCTCCTCCTCCTCCTCCTCCTCCTCCTCCTCTTCTTCTTCTTCTTCTTCTTCTTCTTCTTCTTCTTCTTCTTCTTCTTCTTCTTCGTGGGCTAATGCTGCTAGAACTGATTTCATAATCTCTCAGGATATATAGTAGCCAGTGTGTCTTAGTGTTTGAAAATACATGCTCCATATCCAGTAACCTGGGTTTCAACGCTTGTCTTACCATAATTCTGCTAAATTACCACAAGAATATTGCTTAAACTCTTTACACATGACATCCTCATCTGTAAATGGGGATAACTGGAGGTAATATTGTCATATCAAGTAATATGAGGGTTTAATGAATATAAAGCTCTTTGCATAGTGCATGTTGTAAGCACTTAAAACGTGTTAGTTATTTCTCATTTAAGATTTTGACACCTGTTATTGTTCTCAGCTCTGGAAGCCTCAGTACAACCAGAGGGGATCCCCTTTTAACATCCTATTACATGAGGTTCCTGGGCACTATCCATTTATTATCATTCTTTTCTGGCTTCTCAAATGCTTTGTGGTACATTGGATTTTACAGAAATGTAAATCAATGGAATTTTCTAACATTAAGCATTAATTTAATTTTGGATTTACCAGAAGCCACACTGACAAAAGACATATAATGATGTATAGTTCTCATCTAAAAAAAATGATAATACCACATTACTGACTTACTTAAGCTTTTTAAAGTATGGAAGTTGTAAGAAGGATCTTTTGCTGTAAGGATCTAAGTATAGGGGAGGGGCACTCAATTTAAAAAACAGCCTTCAAATACTATTTTTGATACTGATGTCTTGAATCTATCTGGGGATTAATATTGAAACATTAATCAAATCAGGGGTTCTCAAATTTTAGCAGGTATAAAAAAACAACGAAGCATTAAATGCAGGTTCTTGGGCCTGTCTGTGGAAGTAACAGAGATGCAGAAAGACCAGTACTTTCCTACAGAGCAATCTCCACAATAAATTCTGTTGCAAGAAGGACTCAGAAAACACTCAAAACAAACGTGGGCCCAAATGCTCTCCTTGTGGCATGAGTCATTTAGCCACAGATGTGACACAATTATAAAGATCTCAAATTAGTGAGTTGGTCTCTCTTTTGAAGGCTCAGTTCTCACTCCAGGAGAATTTCCTGCCATTTTCAGAATAAAATGAGTTTTTTTTTCTTTTTAATGATACAGCAAATGCAAAGACAGTGGCTTAATATAGGAGAAAGTATAATTATAGACTTATTTTGTAAAATTAAACATGCATTACTTGTATTTAAAACTGATTTATCTGTGATTTGTGTGAATCCCAACGTATTTTCAGTCATCAGCATGATTCTATGACCTTCCCATGGGAATAAAAAGAACTATATGCTAGCTGGCCATACATTTTCCTCTTCTTAACTGCTTCCTTAGAGATCTGGATATTGTAGGAACATCTGGGATTGATATAAAAATCAAAATTGAGTGCAAAGACATATTCTGACCTAGACTTTCAAAAGTACTATACAACTTTCCCAAGAAGGAGACATTCTGATCATTGAGGAACTTTAAGTATCTTTTCTTCACTGCCTCAGAGATTTTCACTTAAAATAACTCTACCTTGAAGAACACAGTAACTGTAAGAAACACTGTTCTGGGATTTGTACTCTTCCAGTGTTATAAGAAGAATAGTTGAAAAATAAATCCAAAACCAAAAACTGCCACTCCCAAACATCTTTTGCTTCAGAGTATTTTGAAGGGCTGACTTCTGAATTTTTGTAAAGTGCCTGAAAATCAATATCAATATTTACTTATCTCTTCTAGTGTTTCCCCCAAATGAATTACGTTTTGAAGTCAACAGTTACTTTGACACAATCTGTCTTTGAGTCTGAGAATGTTTTGTCTTTGGTTAGCTTTTGTAAGTAGCTCTGTTTTCCAGAAACAGTCTGGTATGGTGGGAAGCATGATCATTATCATTATTGAAGTACCTTGTCTTTGTAGGCTGCCTCGTAATTTACAAAATGACTTTGCCCATACTGCATCGGTTATGTTTTTATTTTCTGACATCCTTGTGAGATATGTAGAACAGAGGTCATTTTTCTATAAGAAATCTGTCATAAAAATCAGACCAATTTGTGTGAGATCCGTTTGTCATGTTGCTACCTCAGTGTCACAGTGGTTTTCGTGTAGGACCATATTGTTTGTAATTTACAGAGGTGAAATAAGTTTCAGAAAAGCTTGAGATGCAAAGAATCCCTGGATTCTGAACTCATAGAAGGGTGTGAATAGTTGGGTCTTGGGTATTCCAAAAGAAAATCAAACTTATACAAATCTGTAGAAATCAGAAGTAAAATTTTAATAATGAAATGTAAAATTCTCATACTTCTTTTTAAATAAATAAAAGTATTCTCATTAACGAAACAGAAGTGTGGCAGTCTGCATGGATATTACTGTGTGTGTTGATTAGAGATTGATTTTAATCCCCAACTGGCTTTAGTTCACTTCCCAGGAGCCTCATTATTATCTAATTCATTATTTACCAAAGTGTATTCCACAGTCATGGCTTACTCAGCAAAAGATTCTCTTCTTAAAAAGAGATTTGTGGATAAGTATACTTAGAAAATCTAATATATAGCACTGCCCTCTGAGATAATCATTAAAAATCAGCATATTAATAGACATATACATGTCTATGCAATATGAAATTGGCTTGAATTTTTCAAAAATCCATTTTCTTAAAGAGTATCCATTACCATTAAACAGAATGACAATGTATCAGCTAAATCAGTTTTTGCCAGAAATTCAAAACAGTTTTGAAATGATTGAAGAAAAAACTGGCTATATAACACAATTTCTTCTATCATAAATATTATGTGTTATTTTTTTAAATTACTTTAGGTTATCGAAATTTCAACATGATAAATTTGAAATTTCATAGTAGTCACTTGGGACCAAAGCAGCATACCCAGACTACTAGTTGTAATTTACTCACACTGTTCTGTAATAAAACTATTGGATCCCAGAGGCAAACACTTAGGAAAAAAGAAGGATCACCTATTACATTGGAAACAATTAAAATTGAGCTTTTAGCATTAAAAACTGAGTTTGCTCAGTTTTAAAATTTTATTTTGTAAATTAAAAACTCATGGTCATGTTTCGTCCCTCTTTAATGGAATGCTTATGAATGTTAAACACTGACCAGGATTGTTTAACCAAAATTGTTAGGAGTTTTTAAAAATTAAAATAAAACTGAAGATATAGAGATTTTTGCAGTAAAAATTGGTTTATTTTCATAAGTTTAGAAGGATAACAAAATAGGAATTTCAAAAGTCAGTTCACATATAACTTATTTTTAGAATTTCTACTTCTGAGAATTCATCCACATACTTTATGAAACACACATATACAAGTACATATTAAATACTTATATATTTATATTAATATCTATATTATACTATACAGCAGAGTTTTTATAAAACCACTTCAGGAAATGAATTACTTGTATTATAGTAGTTTTATTACTTTAATTTCATAATAATTTTATTAATATATTTTAGCATGAAAGGTACTAGGTTGGTATTCTTCAGTCCTAAAAATATTTTTAGCTCTTATTGATGCTACTCACAGATATGACAGCCAGTTCACCACCATAATTAGGCCTGCTGTCAGACACACTTTAAACGTAAGAGATTAAGAAAAAAGCTCAGAAGTGTTCTTAACATCTGTCATATTGACACAACAAAATTAAGTGCAACTGGAAAGAACTAAGAAACATTGTCTCTAAAGGTCTTTCCTGGTGGGCAATGAAGGTCAATAACGATGCCAAACATTGGTGACCATGGCAGGAATAAAAATCATAACATTACTCCATTAGTTCAGCAGGGTCCTATGCAGGTAGACAAAAAGAGAAAGGCCTCTAACATAGGAGCAAGTCTTTCTGAGCTAAGTCCATTTTTTTTTCAAGGATTTTCAAGTTATCAAAGATAGGGGGAAAAAGGCTATGTGTTAGGATCACCAATCAAATCCTTTAGTTCTAAGTAAAGCAATAAATCTCTGTTGGTTGTTACCTCCAACTCTTCAATTATCCCCACCTCCACCTGTACACCACTTCTCAAAATTAAATCTACTTTGCAGGTGAATGATAGTCACTATTTTCTCTTTGCCCAAGTTTTGAAAAAAGTGCTTTTCTCACTTAGACTCAGTTTTCTCATCTATAACTAAGGAAAACTGATTTCATATGTTTGTTATGTGGATAAAAGTTATGCATGTGAAGTGCATAACACAATCACTGGCTTGGAGGAAGTGCTTCATAGTAATTAATGTTATTAATAATTGGTATTCATGTCTACCCCTTCCCCACACAGAGAACTAGGAAGTTTCTTTCATTCCTGCTGTTTGGTATATGCCTTCAGCCCTGCATCATCAGTATACTTCTACTTGAACTTGCTCTAAATACTTCCTTTCTGTGACTTGGCACCATGACCTCTTTCTGCGTAAGATAAAGTTAATCTACAACTGAATGCAGAAAGCATATCCTTGTTTCTGGAGTTACTTGGATGTCTGGCTTTGAAGCCTTTTGAATACAAGAATGGTGGGATTTAGGATGTGTTGTTCAAAGTCCAAAAATCACTAGCTAGGGCTGGGGATGTGGCTCAAGCGGTAGCGCGCTCGCCTGGCATGCGTGCGGCCCGGGTTCAATCCTCAGCACCACATACCAACAAAGATGTTGTGTCCGCCGAGAACTAAAAAAATAAATATTAAAAAATTCTCTCTCTCTCTCTCTCTCTCTCTCTCTCTCTCTCTCTCTCTCCTCTCTCACTCTCTCTTTAAAAAAAAAAATCACTAGCTATCCTTAGGACCAGTTTATTGACTGATGCCCTTCACCCCATTGTGACCTATAAGACAGCCTGGCTTGACTAGGGTGGAGAAAGTCATAATATACCTTTCTGATAACTTATACCTTGATCTCACCTGAAGATAAGATTTACTGCATGGTTTTTAGTATTCAACCTGGAGGAAAAGCCCATCTGTGTGTGAATAAGGACCTAAGAGGAGTTTGCACCTGACTGTGCCCCAGTTCTTACCCATACTCTTTCTCTTGTAACGCCATTTCTTTTTTTGCTAACATGAAATCTTTACATGAATATATTCCATGGAATTTTATGAATTCTTACAAACATCCCAAATTTCCAGTCTACGTAGATATAATTCAAACTCCCCTAATTCTTTTTTGACAACTTATTCATACTCTGGGTTTCAGTTTCCTCACCTGGAAAGTGGTAAAAATATTAATAACTACCTCAAGGATGTCATATAATTGAATATTTGAGGATCATTTAGTGCTGGAAAATTATGAATATTAAACAAACATTAACTATCATTATAGTTATTTTTAATTTATTTGACTTAGCCCTAATAGATAAATTTACCTTTTAAGGTCAGGAAAAATGTCTTAGTCATCTTAGTATCCTCAGTTTCTAGCATAATACTTAGCATAAAGAAAGACCTTTATTATACTTTTTATGTTTAATTGAATGGAGCTAAGAACAATTTCAAGATATTAATTTATAATACATCATCCATGCATCTATAATGCATCTGAGCAGTAGGGGAGATCTTTGACACATGCAGATTGATTTGCTCACCTTATTGAATGTCCCTGAGTGCTCGGTAGTCTTGATCATATAGCTGACATGCATGTGCTTCATTTCAGTTGCTTGTTCTCTTATCCCTGCCCTAATTCACAAGTTATTAAAAAATACCAAAAATCCCTTTGTTTATACCTTATATTTTGCCTTATTTTCACAAATATTTAATAATAAATATTTCTCATCAAGAAAATCTTTGGTTGTTCACAATCAACACTTTCTTCAATGATGGAAAGTTCTTCTACATCTGAGATATCCAATATGATATGTAGGCAGTAGCTGTACACAGCTAGTTCTCACATAAACCATGGCTAACATGTCTGACAATTAGAAGTTTTGATTTTCTTTAGTTTTGATAAATTTAAATATAAATAGCCACATGTAGTCATTGGCTGTTATATTGTGCACTATAGTTCTGAAGAATTGCTGTGTCTGCTATTTTATTTTAATCATAGATGCAAATAAATAACAATATATATTTAATTCTTTTTACTAAGTTGTAATCATATGTTAAGTTATATATTAAGTTATAATTTTAAACATTATAATTACACATATTTTTAATTGTATAAGAATTAATAATACGTCTCTTGCACTCTAGAGTCTGCATGCATTAAAAGTAAAAAAAATTAGAGAAGAGTAACAACTGCCTTGTAATGTTATAATCCATTACTGTGATAAACCAATAACATTTAGGGTTTTTATTTTGTATTTAAAAAACACATTAATTTGTCAGTGTTAATACTTTTTTTGATACTATAGCATTCATTTTAGGGCTTTTTTTCCTGGCACGTTATATGATAAGGGTTTAAAATTTTAGCTGTTTACATTATTTTTCTGGTTATTATTATCCTTTATTCATTTTATAGCTATTACTGAAAATAATTTTATAATTTAGAGGAAAATGGTAAAAATAACCTTTCAAATAGTCTAGGTATACCACCACCATACTAAAGCCATCTTAACAATTGTCATAAAGTCTTCATAGATTATGACTCTTCCCAGGTGAAATTGTAGGAAGGACTCATATTAGCAATACATAATTACAATCCAGAAGGCAATCAAATAGACTCTATTGATTCTGAAAAAAAAAATATCAGGAGAAGAGGAAAATGGCAGAGAGGAACAAAGCAAGGAATCTGCAATCAAAGCAGTGAGAGGATAGCTGATCAGAGGGGAGTGACAGAACGAAGGCACTGAGATACAACACTGAGAGTTGAAGACCCAAGGGACTTGGAAATTACGGTTACTAGAATGGAAATGGGTGAAAACACATTAAAGCTGAACTTCGGCAATAGTGGTGGTGGCATGGAGGGGTGGTGCACTCACAAATCAAGCAAGAGGGAGAGGCAAAGCTGACAAGCTCATTTAGGTAACAAGGGTAGAAAAGAAACACCAAACCAAGCTGGGCCAGGAGCTTCAAAGCCACTTAGGACGCAAGACATATACAGCTTGTCTCAAATTCCCATGGTGAAAAACTGTGCTTGTAGCCATTTAGAAGAGATGGTATTTAAATGTGCCTCCCTAGAAGGAATTTAATCTCTACAGCTTCATGTCATTTATGTATCATAGCAAATACTATCATAGGGAATGCCTTTGACAGGGGTCATCCTGGTAATTCATGTAGAGGGATGCTATTAGTTGAAGGCTGCCAAGCCCAACTCCCCCACTACAGATAAGGGGAGTGGGGTGAAGCAGAACAGAGATAAAGTGACCATCAGGGAGTATGGCACCTGGGGGATAGCAAGTGCCCCAGCTGCTAGTCCTGCACAAGCTGCAGAAGCTATCTGGATCCCAGAAGCCCATGCTCAGCACAGGGGCAGTCTGAATCATCTCCCAACCCTGCCAATGGCTGTCTACACAGCCAGCAGCCTCCTCCATTCTGGTCACCACATCCTGCTTACCCCTAGATCAACATGGGTGAGGTCACACACCTGTTATGACAGTTCTGGATACATGAGGCATTTCTACGGCAGACACAGAAGAGTGCAACCCCAATCAGAGCTGCTAGTCCACAGACAATTAGGGAATTCCTCGGACCGTCCAGAAAGCTATTAGATGCCCATACATATCACAGGAGAGAGAGACCCACCTAGACTTGCATCATAGGTGGACAGGTGAAGTTGCTAACTCTACACCTAGAACAACTTAGAGGGAAAGAGGAATAGGCATCTACTAAGCCTCCCCAAACCTGGGAAATCTAAATCAATAAGGCCCAATAAGAAGACTCTCCACCTCAAGTAGCTCAGAATGGAAAAGCTTAAATCACTCTAATATAGTTTTTTATTTCACAGATGTTATCTTCTGTATTAATTTTATAGATCCCTTATTATTTAACATTGCATTCCTTAATCCAATTATATGTATTTAATTAATTAATTTAGTACTGGGGAATTGAACTAGGGGAGGGGGTTACCACTGAGCTACAGTTTGATTCATTTTTATTTTGTATATTGAGACAGGGTCTCACTAAGTTGCTTGGGTTGGTCTTGAAATTATAATCTTCTTGCCTCAGCAAGTCACTGGGATTCCAGACATGCACCACTGCACCCAGCATATCTGTTTATTTCAATGATTTAAGCATTAATTGGAATTGTTCTTTTGACTTTTTTTCTCCTTGCTCAAGTTTATATTATCTTCCTTTTTGTGTCTCTTTTTCTTCTTATATTATCTGTTCCTGCCTCTATCCCCTCATTTTTTTCTTGTTTTTTTTCTTTTTTCTTTACATGCCCTGTGTAGTTTAATAGTAATTTTATGTTCTTTAATATTAACTTCTCAGCCTATTCTACAGCATTACTGACTTATTTCCACTAGGATTAGTGAGTAATGGAGAACACTTTCAATAACGTTTTTAGGGATTATTAGTATATGAATTTGTTCTGAAGTGGTCACAGTTAATGATCATCATTATTTCCTCTCAAAGCACTATACTACTAGAGACTGAGCATAGCCGCATGATCACATTGAGTGGGAGTATTGGCATATATATGCCCAATGCAGGGCACATAGTAAAGAGAAAAGAGTGCACTAAAAATCCCTCTGTATAACATTTTAGTTCAGTAAAAATCCCTCAGTTTAACTTTTTAAGAGATAATCCACTCAAAGGATGTATAAAATGTCAACATGAAAATAAAAATAATATGAGAAGGTGGGTAATAAGTCAATCCCAAAGGTTTAAAGCATTCCAATTACTGATCCCATAGACATTGAATGGAGTTATGCTGGATAAAGAATTTGGAAAGTTGATTGTTAAAATGATTGATGAACTAAAGAAGATCTAAGGAATTAGCTAAGGGAGACAATGCATGTTATGAGTGTTTCAATAAAGAGATGGAGATTCTGAAAAGGAACCAAACCAAAATCCTAGAAATACAAAACTCAATCAAATAAAAACCTGATTTGAAAGTCTCATCAATACATTAGATCTACATATTAAAGAATTTCAGGCCTTGAAGACAAGATAGATGAATGTGAAACCTTAAGCAGCAGTATGTAAAAAGAATGGAAGGGAGGGAGTGAGGAAGGGAGAACAACCATGGTTACAATGTACAATGCTGCACCCCTCCCCTGACTCAGGCAATGGCAAGGCCCTACTGAGGTGGATGGCGCAAGGCATCCATCCTCTGGAGGAGCACAGTATGTTTCTGGGAATGGGCTGATTTTGTATTCCTTTAATAAGTATAGTTGTGACTTCTCATATGACCATTAAGTATGAAGGAAAAATACATGACTTTCCCAATTAATACAACTACTTCTAAAGAATGGATCTGTTTGCTTTAAATGCAATGATTCAGCTGTGGAGCGTAAATTGTTAACGTCTAATGAAAAACTCCCTGTATTCCTGTCAAGGAAGTTTTTGAGGAATTAAATTAAAATCTAGAGAAGAAAAATTAAGGGGTTAAGAAGACAGATTAGTGCTTAGTACTGGGCAACTTGTTCTTGTTCCTGTGCACAATGGTTTGTGCTCTTACTCTTGTTTGATTAAAATTAATAACAAGTTAACCACTTGCTGTAACCATGGCACCGGTTCCAGTCAGTAAGTCAAGAAAGAATAGTCAAGGTATAGGCCAATAGTTTGGGACATTTGTAACTATTATTAAAAGTTAACTAAGCAGAAACAGCTCAAAGCAAAACTCGAACTGAAAGTACAAATGCTTGCTTATGCATAAGCCAAGATACATTCTTCTATTCTAATTGTAGCTATGTAATATTTTGGTTCTTTGAATAATAATTCCTATTTTGTAACCACAAAGTACTGTGAGCCTGCCAAAATGAAAAGTATATATGATCAACTTCACAAGTAAAGATTGGGATTCAGCACCTTCACTTTGGTGTCTGTGTTGTTTCTCCACCCCTCTTTCGACGACTCCTCATCATCTGTTCGTCTCCTGAGACCCCCTGTTGGAGCTGGTCTCCGATAGTACAACAATTCTGGGGCAATACTGAAAGATCAAACTCAGAAATCATTGACATTGAGGAAGAAGTATATACAAACTAATAGCACAGAAAACCTATTCAGGGAAATAATCATAGAAAACCTTCTAACGCTTGGGAATGAAATCAACAAAAAACATTCAAAAGACCAAATAGAAAAGATGAAAAAAGAACCTCTCCAAGGCATATTATAATTAACAAACCAAACATATAGAATAAAGACAGAATTCTAAAAATCTTAGAAGAGAAATGTCAGGTTATTTAAGATATAAACCAATAAGAATAATTTCTGATTTTTCAGAACTTCAAGTCCAGGAGGACTTGGAATGATGTGTTTCAAGCCCTTAACAAAATAATGTCCAACAAAGATTGCTGATATCCAGCAAAGCTATCCTTCAGAATATATGAAGAAACAAAAACTTTGTAAGATAGGCATGGACTAAAAGTATTCATTGTGAAGAATGTATTGTAGGAGATACTTAAAGAAATCCTACACACAGAAGAAGATAAAACCAAAGAGCACAGCTCAGAAAAGCATAAGTCTCATGAGAAGGGTAGTAAGCAAATATGAATTAGGATCAAATTAAATACTATAAATGAATAAATGTGGCAGGAATAAATAAATACCTCTATGTTAACACTGAATATAAATGATCTCAACTCTCCAATTCAAAGACATAGACTGGCAGTTTGGATTAAAAATCAGACTGAGCCTGGCAGTGGGCAGTGGTTTTCACACCTGTAATCCTAGCATCTGGGAGGTGGAGATAGGAGGATCAAAAGTTCAAAGGCAGCCCCAATAAAAAGCAAGGCACTAAGCAACTCAGTGAGACCCTGTCTCTAAATAAAATACAAAATAGGGCTGGGATGTGGTTCAGTGGTCCAGTGTCCCTGAGTTCAATCCCCAACAACCCCCACCACCCCACCACACACACAAAAACCAAAAAACAGACTGAACTGTATATTGTTTACACAAAACATACCTCATAGGCAAATATATTCACAAACTGAAAGGGAAAGGATGTTAAATAATATTCTATGTGAAGGAAGCCTGAAGACAAGGAGGGTAAAATACTTTTACATCTAACAAATTAGACATAATCCCAAAATTCATCAAAAGAGACAAAGAAGTACTGGTAAAGGAAACAATCCAATAAGAAGATATGCTATACTAAATATTTATGCCCTAAACATTAGTGTATATAATTATATAAAACAAGCACTACTCGAAATAAAGAATGAGATAGAGCCCAAAATGATAATATTGGGTAATTTCAAAACACATTTCTCACCAATAGATAGGTTTGTCATGGTCTAGATATGAGGTGTCCTACAAAACCTCAGTGTGAGACAATAAAAGAAAGTTCAGAGGTAAAATGATTGGGTTATAAGAGCTTAAACCAAAACAGTGCATTAATCCACTGATAGGGATTAATTAGGTGGTAGGGATAGGTCCCCGGGAGATAGGATAGGCTGCAGGAGATAGGTCATGGGGCATGCCTTTGTGGTATATTTTGTCACTGATGAGTGGAGCTCTCTTTCTTTCTCTCTCTGTTTCCTTATTGGCATGTTCTGAACTGCTTTCCTCCAACATGCACTTCCTCAGTGATATTTTGCTTACCTTGGTTCAAGAGCAATGGATTTCTTTATCTAGGGACTGAAACATCCCAAACTATAAACCCCAAATAAACTTTTCTTCCTTTATGTGTTCCTCTCAGATTTTTGGTTATAGCCACAAGAAATTTGCCTAAATAGAAAGTGGTACCAACAAGTGGGTTTGTTGCTGTGGTTCAAAAACCTTTGAAAAGGTTTGCAAGAGAAGTCTAGAAAATTTTGAGTTGAAGAGTAGAATGTTGTAAAGGGAGTTTGGGGGCTATTACAGTGGGGGCTCAGAAGACCAGAATGCTAATTAAAATGTAGACTTTACTCATGAGGCTTCAGAGGAAATAAGGACTCTATTGGGAATTGAACTAGAGACCACCTGGGTTATATCCTGGCCCAAACTTGTTTTAACTTTGCCCATTCCCTGAGACTTCATGTGATACTAAATTTAAATGCCCAAAGCTAATTGATCTTGTGGAAGAAATTTAAAGGTAGAACATCAGTCAGTGGCATGGATTTTGCTGGCACATTTTATCTATATTTACTGTAATAATCAGGAGCAAAAACGGGAAAAAAGAAAAAATGAGGATTTTCAAAATGTGTAGCTTAACCTGAAAATTACATATAAAATAGGGACCAAAACGTGATATTTAAGGCAATTATAGTGACTAAGGAGATGCTAAGAAACAATAGAAAAAAATTACTTGAGGGCATCTCACAATTTGCAAGACCACACCATTGCAGGTCCCAGGGTGCAGAAAAATAATATCTTTAAAAAAGAGATTGGGGAGGCACCCTGCTTATACATGGGTCCTAGGAAATTGTTTCATCACGTTCAGATGCCCAGGCTGTCAATGGCCATATGAGCCATGATTCTAGGTGGTCCAGCTACTGGGTAAGAGATGGGCAAACCTTGGTATCATCCACAAGGTGCTGATACTGCAGGAATGCAGCATGCTTGTGGTAGCGGATCACAGAGGTTTTTACCAAGATTTCAGAGGAAGTTCTCTGAGGCCCAGCAAAGTATAGGAGAGTCAAAATCTGTGTGGGCTGTCCTGGAGAAGGCATTGAAAAACACTGAAGGAAAAGCCAAAACTGAAAGAGTCTATAGGAATCAAGAGATGTCAGTAACATGGACTGTCTCCTAAGAAAACTGCTGGTTGAAGAAAATGCCAGGCTCAGAGAGAGACTGTGTGTGATGCATTCAGCAAGTTCAAAGGAGTGGGGCTACCTAAGCCCTTTGTATAAAATGCTTATCACCATGTGTCCTAAATGCTGCACACACAGATATGAGACCGGCTGTCTCAGCTCTGTTTTTGTTTCATCCCTTCATTCCATAGCCCCTATTCTTCCCTATTAAAGTGGCAATGTTTTCTCTATGCCATTGTATATTGGATATATGTAACTTGCTTTTGATTATTTCAGGGATTCACAGTAACGAGTTTGCCTTTTACCTCAGATGAGGCTTTTGACTTGGACTTTTGGGCTATGATCAAACTGCTAAGACTATGAGACTCTTGAGGTAGACTAAATGTGTTTTACCTTGTGAGATAGACATGTACTTTTAGGGAGTGGAATGTTATTGTTTAGTATGAAGAATCCCCCAAAGGTTCCTGTATTAATGTAGGAATATTCAGATGTGATTGGATTGTAAGAGCTGTAATTTAATCAGTTTATCGTAGCTTGGATGAACTGTATGGTAACTTTAGACAGGTAGAGCATGTCTGGCAGAGGTGGGTCATTGCAGTATGCCCTAGAAAGGTTAATCCTCCCTGTGGCCAGCCAGGTCCTTTTCCCCTTCTCTCCCTGTCTTTGCTTCCTGGCCAACTGTGAATGGATCAGTGTTCCTCACCATAACCTTGAGCCATGTTGATCTGTCTTTCCTTGGGTCCAGTGCAATGGACTTGATGTATTATGGACTGAAACTTTGAACTGTGCACCAAAATAATTTTTTTCCTTCTCCAAGTTGTTTTTCTCAGGTATTTTGGTCACAGGTATGCAAACTAACTATCACAATGCAGAAAAAGCCTTTGAAATAATTCAGCACCCATTCATGGTAGAAATATGGAAGGAATTAGGGATAGGTAGAACTTATTTAAACACCATGAAGGCTATACATAAAACAAACCCAAAGCCAGCATCATACTGAATGGGGAAAAACTTTAAGCATTTTCTCTAAATTTATGAACAAGAAAAGGATATCCATTTTCACCACATTGTTAAAAATAAGGCCCTAGAAATTTTAACCAGAATAATTACACAAGATAAGGAAATAAAGCAATACAAATAGAGAAGGAAGAAGTCAAATAATCCCTATTTGTAGATGATATGATCCTATGCTTAAAAGATGGAAAAAGCACCAGTAGAATACTTCTGGAATGGATACATTCAGCAATGTAGCAGGACAAAAAATCAAAAGAAAATATCAACAGCTTTTCTATACAATCATAATGAATCTGCTGATAAAGAAATCAAACAATACCATTCAAAATAGCCCGAACAAATAAATAAATTACATAGGACTAAATCTTATCAAAGAGGTAAATGCCCTTTATAATAAAAATTACTGAATGATGAAAAAAAGTAAAAGGAGACACTACAAGATGGAAATATCTCTCATTTTCATTAATAGCAGATGTAATATTGCAAAAATGGCCATAATATTAACAGTGATAAAGATTCAATGCATTGCTATCAAAATACTAATAACATTCTTTGCAGAACTACACCACAAAAATTCCTAAAATTCATATGGAAGAATAATAGACCTAGAATAGCCAAAGAAATTCTAAATACTAAGAGCAATACTAGAGGCAGCACAGTATGCAGTTTCAAATTATACTACAAAGCTATAATAACAAAACAGCATGTATTGGCATAAAAACAGACACACAGACCAATTGACAAGAAAATAAGACACAAAGACAACCCTAAATATATTCATATTTGATCTTTGACACAGGCACCAAAAATCTATATTGGAAAAAAATACCTTTTCAAACAAATGGTCCTAGAAAATCTGCATGTCCATATGGATAAGAATGAAATTAGCACCCCATTTCTTGCCCTGCAAAATGTCAACACAAAATGGTTCAAAGACTTAGGAATTAGACCAGAATCTTTGCAATTTCTAGATGAAAATAAAGGGTCAATGCTCCACCATAGTCAATACTCAGCATAGAGTTCCTTAATAAAATGCATAAAGCTTAAGAAATAAAACCAAGAATCAATAAGTAAGATGCCACCCAATTAAAAAATTTTTGCACAGCAAAATAATCAAAAACATGAAGACAGAGAGCATACAGAATGGGAAAAAGTTTTTTTCCAGTTTTCTTCTGACACAACATTAATGTACAGAATATAAAAAGAACTCAAAAATCTTCACAGATAACCCAGTTCATAAATGGGCAAATCAACTAAGCAGACATTTCTCAAAAGAAGAATTCAAATGGCAAACAAATAAATGAGAAAAAAATTCAACATCCTTAGCAATTAGAGAATGCAAGTCAAAACCACATGGATATTCATTTCACTCCAGTTAAAATTGCAATCATCATAAATACAAATGATAATAAATCCTCACAAGGACTCAGGGGAAAAGGAATACTTTCACACTGTTGGTGGGACTGCAAATTAAAATGATTTCTATGGAAATCAGTATGGAAGTTTCTCAAAAGACTAGGATGGAATTACCATATGACCCAATTATATTACTTCTAGGTATTTTTCCTAAAGAACTGAAGTCAACATACTACAGTGAGATATGCATACCCTTGTTTATAGAAACATGATTCATAATAGCCAAGTTATGCAATTAATCTAGGTATCCATCAACAGATGAATGTATAAAGATAATGTGATATATATATATATATATTTATATAAAATAGAATTTTATTCAGTCATAAAAAAAGAACAAAATTATTTTATTTGTAGGAAAAGGGATGGAATTGGAAGGCTACACTAAACAAAATAAGCCAAGTTCAGAAAATCAAGGTCCCAAGTTTTCTCTCATACATAAAAGATAGTAAAAAAAAAGTTTTTTTTAAAAAGGATATCATTAAAATAGAAGGGAGAAAGAGTATAGGAAGGGAATAAGGGGAAGAAGAAGGGTAAGGATAGGGGAGATGCTGGGGAATAAAATTGATCAAGCTTTTACATGCAGGTAATGACATCATAATGAATCCCAATTTGTGTATATTATCATGCACCTATAAAAATTTAAAAAAATTATTTGAAAAACAAAATAAATACTAAATAGTTATTCTAATCACACATTGAACACTCTACTGATGTGCCACACAGCCTTGAGGAGCAGTGAGCCAGATCACATTGGTTATGGCACATGCTGTGGATAGACATTTTGGATTTACTATCTGTCAGATATTTTAACATGGCTCATTTGCTATTTGTGAGATCCATTTTGTACCTTATAAGAGTATTAGTTGAATTTTCCTGGTAACTCTATATCTGCTCCATCTTTTTCCAGTTAATGAGGTAAAGAAAGATGGTAGACAGGTTAAGGAATCCAAACCACTAGCAACAGTAGCATGTTGGACAAATATAAAAAAAAGCACTCTAGAGAAAATCAATACAAAACTAGTATTTTTAAATAATTTCTTTATTTCATTTGTATTCCTTAGCAATTTCCCATGCTTCAATTGTCCAATAAGGCTGGTTGGTCCTACTGGAGTAATCAGTTTTTTGACTGAAGTAGTTGGGCACAGCCTGATGCTGTGTTTCCTGTTCCCTATTCTAATTTTTAATTCTTTTCATTGGAATTCCCCACACCAGACACATGCATTTGGATTATAGAAGGAAACAGTAAATCAAGTACAGAGAAGAAAGATTAAAGCATATCAGAGTCAGAGGTGGGAGTACTTTGGGTGAGTAATTTTATGATTATTGATTTATTTAGACTATAAGGAAGAATGGCATAAGGAAAGAGAATTAATATTTCAATACTTTATACTTCATGAGTGGAATACAGTTCAGTTTTATAAACTGACCAAATAGAGATAATATAGCATTTTACATTGATGCTGATGTTAATTCCCCCACCTAGCTTCATATTTTAGATTATTTTTAAAAATACTGATGGCTATTGTAACCCTCCTGAAAAAATATGAAATAAAATTTCTAAGGTGAGACTTAGGCAAGGCATCAAAATTTTTCAGTCTCTAAATCTAATGTGAAGCAAGATAGAAAACCACTATTAGTATTACTAAAGTCTACAATGCCATATAAGGTCATGTTTGCCCAGGCAGGGTTCAGTTCAGTGCTTGGAACACAGTAAGCACTCAAAAAAAAAAAAAAAAAAAAAAAAGGCTATTTTCTTTTACTCTTCTTTCATTAAACTCAATCCAAAAATAAATTAACTGAGGCAATTTACTTCTAAAATCAAGAGTACATAGGTGAACAAAATATGACTTGGTCATGGGAATGACTGGGAATGGATGGTAAAATTCTTAAGAGCTGAATATTTTTAATGACAGATTTATCATTATTATCACCACCACCATCATCATTATCTCCATTATCACTAACTTCCTCTATCTTTATAGACCTCTTCTTGTAGAGAAGTCTAGAATAGTGAATGGAGAATGTTCATTAGGAGAATGAAAGGACAAATTTTGTAAATATTAATGAAGAATTGAACTTTTCTAACTTTCTTAACAATTTTAAGCTTGCTTACATTTTAGTTAACAGCTGAAATAATAAAAAGTAACAAAGGACTTGTTAGTATGCTTTGGGATGAAATTTCCAGGGTAAGGGCCAAGGGAACTTAATTTAATAACATTAAAAGTGTGACAACCAGGGGCACTTCATGTTATGGATTTTATTCTTTTCTTGTGAAAAACTCATTATACTGCATTGTAAAACTCAGGAGGTAACATTTTTTTTAGAAAATTTAATCAACACTGGACACTATTTCACTGCTTGCCAAATAACAGCTTCCCTGTAATTTCTGAAAAAGATGGATTTTACCATAGATGCAGGCATTTAAAATTTTATTTCTTCTATGCAAATAAAATTAAATGGTCTAGGAACTATAGAGATTATGATGCTAATTAATGAAATGATTGTGTTACTTAAGGTAATGCTGAATGAATATAGATGAGCCTGGCAGACTTGCTTCCTAATCCTTATTTAGTACTCCAAGGAAAAGACATTTAACTGTTCTGAAGCTTAGTTATTACAGACATAAATTGGAAATATAAATAATTACTTCATAAACAATTTGTAAGCATGTTTAGTGAGTGATAGTATTAAAAATGTTTGTCATCTTAAATAATTCCAATCATTAGCAAATTACTTTTCATGAACACATGAAAGGAGGTTCATCCAGTTTCTTTCTGGTATAAAATTAATTATTACTTGATTACACTTTACTGTTCTCAAATGCAGTAACCTTCTTCTAACCACAAAATATTATTCCTGTTTATATAAAGCCTACAGGATAATCAAAAGTCTTCTAACAAATGGTATAATTTCCATTGTTTTTAAATTATAGTTGTAAAGAAGACAAAGTATTCTTAATCAACCTTGAGAAAATATTTACAAAACTCAAAATGTAGAAACTTATCTGGAAAGATTTAAATTTTTCAAAGTATGACTTTACATTTATGTGCAAAGTATGAAATAAAGCATCATGATTACAAGATTTCCAAGCTCATTATTCAACAGTCCAATGGGTTATGAGTATGGGAATTTCAATATAAAATCTTCTCCATCCCCAAAGTACATAAGTTTAATATGCCTACAATTCAGTCAATATAGCATCCACATTATGACTGCATATAATCATAACTTAAATCTTTTCAGATTTTACACCATTGAGCAAAATTACTTGAACTCATCCAAATAAGTATCACAGATAAAGTGTCTATCTTTTATCTGTGATCAGAAAAAGTCTTTCAGAAATACAACCAAGTAATTACTCAATTATAGTTAATAAGAATAGCAATATAGAAAGTAATATTTTTAAAGATAAACTTAGAAAATACTCATATTTGGGAAATATTCAGTGTGAAAAAAAACACATTATATTGGTCTAGCAAAGCCAATTGTTATCATGCTATATTCTTTGCAAATTATTCATGGTGCTTGTATTAGATTCCTATGGGCATGGTAGCAGATTACCATGGCTTAAAAAAATCTGTTATATTTTTAGGGGCTAGAAGTATGAAATCAGTATCATTAGACCAAAATTAAACTGTCACTTGAGCCATACTTTCTCTACAGGATCTAGTGGAGAAACTGTCCTCAGCCTCTTCCAGTTTCTGATAGCTGCTAGAATTCCATGGTTTGTGAAACATGGCTTCTCTTTCCAAGGCCTATATCTTCAAATCTCCCTAAGCTCCATCCTTTCCTGTACTTTTCCTCTTCTTCTTCTCAGCTGCCCTCTTATAAAGATGCATGTGATTTCATTTAGGTTCTACTTGAATCATTAGAACAATCTCTCTATCTCCTTATCCATAACTTAAAATATCTGTAAACTCTTCTCCATGTAAGGCAATATTTACATGTTTTAGTTACTAGATTCTGATGTCATTTAGCCCATTAGTCAACTTATCATACAGTATTACAGCAGAATTCTGTCCATTTAAAAGTATGGTTAAGTACAAAATTAGAAATCCCCATTATTAATCTAAATTTGTTTGTTTTGTTGTTGATGAGCCACATCCCAGTCTCTTACCCCAAGTGTTATTGTTAGAATGAAGAGATATTTCTGGGTATGGTGGTGCACACCTGCAATCCCAAAGACTCAGGAAGCTGAGGCAGGGGAAATCAATAGTTCAAGGCCAGCTGGGGAAAGGTAGCAAGACCCTGTATCAAAAATTTAAAAAAAAAAGGACTGGGGAAGTACCTAAAATGTTCTCTGATTAAATCCTCAGCCTCCCCCAACAAGAGAGAGAGAGAGAGAGAGAGAGAGAGAGAGAGAGAGAGAGAGAAGGAAATATGCTGGTAGAGGTGGAGACCCTGGGTATATTTCACTAACTTTAATGGAAATGAAGTCTCCAGCCTATAAACCAGTCTAATTTCTGAGAAAGTCTTTATCATCTACAGAAATAAAACTTAATATTTAAACTCTCAATGTATTTAGATCCAATTTATTACATCATTTATCAACAATATGCAAGACATTGTTGTAGGTAATTTACTGATAGGGATCACATAGACTCGATAATTTTTGAAGTTCTGAGGGTCAGATATAGAAATGGAGACTCATTCTTTTGAGGTCTTTCCATTTGAAGAAGGGGGTACAGAATATCAACTATAATGAAATGACCTTTAATTTTCCAGGACTTCAATTAAGACAGCAACATAAAATTTTTTAAATAACTGCTGTCATAAATCATATACATTTTCAATAGGTAGCACAAATATTTTATTCAGTAGTCATGGTCTTTTCTTCCTCTTCCCAATCAAAAAATGAAGCACTTCTACATTGAACTTTTAGTGAATGTCTTATGCTCACCAATAAGTTTGACTACAATAATCCAAAAGCTTGATCCTCCCTTAAGGCACTGTACATGGTTTGCAACAGGCAAAATTCAGCAAAGAACTATCATTTTTTACTTAAGGTCATGAACAAATTTTTTAGACCTTTAACATTTAAAAATGCACAAATTTTCCCTGCAATCAAATGCCTTTCTAATTCAAGAACTACAAAGAAGCTTAGGAAAAGATAACACAAATATTCTAGTACCTATTGATACCCTCAAGACTACTAGACTACACTGGGAGCTTAGAAAAATAGACTAGTTTCAGAACTTCTTTTCCTATTATTTCCTAGGATAAAAAGTGTACTAAAACAGTTTGAATAGCTATAAATAAAGAAAATTTTACCACCATGAAAATGTATCACTGTGACTCTTAACAGCAAAAAATAAGGAGGAAATGGTTATATCTCCAAACATGGGAATTTATTCTTTTATTCCATAATAATCATACTGCAGTAGTTCTGTATAGCAAGAACAGAGGGCAAGCTGAGAAGAGAGTGGATCATATTATGTAGAAATAGTTTAGTATTGTGTTTCCAGAGAATTTTTTTTCCCAGAGTTAGATACTTTTGAAAATGGACCTGTGTTAATAATAAGAATTTTTATATAGTTATCATTGTGTACCTTTTGGTATACATGTTGTATTCCAATATATAAGCTTATTGAAATAAACCCTTTAATGAAAAATTATAAGCTCATAATGCTTTATAGATCATTCAAGTTCTATTTCTCATTATGTCTACTGAGTTATTAAAAATTTTAGTAGTAGTTTAAAGAAATTTTGTATATACAATGTAATCTATTTTCTCAAATATAGTTTATGGGTATTTGATACTATGGAATGCCAAATGGTACTATTAGGAAGGGTAAATTATGTGACAAATAAATATTTATTTCAATTCTCCCCATAAAATAAATGTGAAGGAAGTAATTTTTTTTTTGAAATAGTATGTTTACTTGTGATTGGATTTTTCACCCATTCTATCTGTGGCATGTTCAGGAATAAACAAATAAGCCCTACAAACAGAGAGATTAACACTTGCTTGGGAGCTAAAAATCAGCTTTGATTTTGTTACTGTTAATAGGTTATTATTAGTAATATTATTTTTAAAATTGAAATTAGGACTAAGAAAAAAACCCTCTCATTTCTGGACCTAAGCCTGGGGTGGAGGTATATAAATTAGGCTGAAGAGAATGTAAAATAAAGTGAAAACATTTTAGAAAATAATATTCTTTCTTTTTCTTCTCTTCCATTCTTTACTTGAGTATAAATTTCCTTTACATATCTTAAAGTCATCTATCACAGCATCCTCATCCACCCCTCCCCACTTGCCATCTGTTCAAGCTATACTATATGATTGTTCTACAATAAAAGAATAAATTCCCATGTTTCTTACTATTTTACCCTTCATCTTGGTGCTGTACATGTACCAGTTCACGAAGACTTACCAGGAGGCACAGGATTATATTTTTATAAGAATCAATTTTCAGATACTTGGCCTCCATAGGTAATCCTTTCTTAATGCTTTTCCTTAAAAAATATCTTGCTCCTCTACTATGTTAACTTGTCTCCCACTGTAAACCAGGCAGGTTTAAGCTCACCTCTGTCCTCTATGATATGGTATATTTCACTGCGGTGGGAAAATGTCCAGAAGACCAAACAATTAGCAAGTTCAAAATATCACCTTCTCTGAGTCCTCCTGAAAATGTACTTTGGAGAAAAGAGCCTCTTCAACAAATGGTGCTGGGAGAACTGGAAATCCATATGTAGTAGAATGAAATTTAAAACCCCTCTCTCTCCTCCTACACAAAACTCAGCTGAAAATGGATCAAAGACTTAGGTATTAGACCTGCAATCTTGCACATACTAGAAGAATAAATGTAGGCTCAACACTCCAACATATTAGCTTAAGAACTGACTTCCTTAACAAGACTCCTAAATTGCAAGAAGTAAAATCAAGTATCAATAAATGGGATGGGCATCAAACTAAAAACTTTCTTCACAGCCAAAAACAAACAAGCAAGCAAACAAACAAACAAACAAAAAAACAATCAAGAGAGCATGAAGGCTACAGAATGGGAGAAAATCTTTACCACCTACATCTGAGATAGAGCATTACTTTCCAGGATATTAAAGGAATAACAACAACAATGAAAACCAAACAAATAACCCAGACAATAAATGGGCAGAGGAACTTAATCCATCCTTCTCAAAAAGAAGAATTATGAATTGTCAGCAAATATAAGAACAAATATTCAACATCTCTAGCAGTTAGAAAAATGCAAATAAAAACTACACCAAAATTCTATCTTACTCTAGTCAGAATGGCAATTATCAAGAATACAAGTAACAATAAATGTTGGTGAGGATGTGGGGGAAAAGTATACTCAGTTGTTGCCAGTAGGACTACAAAATGGTGAAACTACTCTGGAAAGAAGTATGGAGATTCCTCAGAAAACTTGGAATGGAACCACCATTTGACCCAGTTATCCCACTCCTCAGTTTATACACAAAGGACTTAAAATCACCATACTACAGTGAAGCAGCCACATCAATGTTTATACAGCTCAATTCAGAATAGCTAAGCTATGGAACCAACATAGGTGCCTGCCCTTCAACAGATGAATGGACAAAGAAAATGTGGTATATATACATATTGGAGTATTACTCAGCCATAATAAGAATAAATTCTATGAATTTTCCAGTAAATTGAGGAATCTGTAGATTGTCCTGATAATTGAAATAAGCCAGTCCCCCAAAATCAAAGGTCAAATGTTTTCTATGATATGTGGGAACTAACCCACAATAAGGGGTTGGTGTGAGAGGAAGAATAGAAGTTCAGTAGATTAGACAATGGGGAATGAAGGGAAGGGGGTATAGGAAAAGGAAATTTTCTCATGTATATATATTTAAACAACACAGTGAATTTCATCATCATGCACATCCATAAGATGGGCTCCTAACTAGAATAAAATATATTCCATAATTGAATAATTATATAAAAATGGATTTTGCTATCATGTATAACTCAAAAGAACCAATAAGAAAATAAAAAAGAGAGTGAGTAGAAGATTGTGGTAGATATTGTTCTTATGTCCTGTTGAGGCTGAAGCTTTTATTACAGATTAGGTCTACTAGTCCCTGTTTGGGATGTCTTCATTGCTACAATACTGTGGAATGAATGGCAAGAGTGAGGGCAATTTTCACTTACAGCCCTCTTTGAACCTGGAATCTTGTCAAAGAATGCTCCCAGTGTAAGGGTTCATCTTACCAGTCATAAATTTGTTTCCGTCAGTTCTCCTTCCCATCTTTCTAGGCTCTACTAAGCATATGAAGAAATTTAGTGCCTGGTAAACTACATCTTCCAAATTCCGTAGCCAACTAACTTCCTTTCATTTGAAGAATTCAAAGGGAAAAGAAAGGCAGGAAGAGAGGGGAAAAGGCTCTTGCTAGTCACTGCAGTCATGGCAAAGTAAATGTTCAATGTTTTTTTTTGCAGTTCTAGAACTAATATTTGTCCAACCACCATCACCCGGACTCCGAGAGCTCCCAACACTTACAAGGATTTGTTGCTCTGGTGGCAGCCCTGACTCTAGGAGGCCCCTCTAGGGTTCTGAGCACTCTTGACCCCATATTCTACTGTTCTTCCCTGAACCTTAAAAATGATTGGTTATATATTTAAAATCTGGGATGTTTCTCTGTCCTAATTTCTACTTTTCCAGGCCTTTTCGCATCTATATGATAACTAAATTCTCTGCATTAAATTTTCTATAACTAGATTCTTACTGAGAGAACAGTGTGAAAAAAAAGTGTCAATAAGAAATATTAAAGCCAGTGGCACCAGATTTCATTCAAGGAAGAAACTCATACCCAAATTCCATACCTTGTCCCTCTACCTCGCTGAGATTTATAGAAAGTTTGCTAGAAAATAAAAATTTGCTGTATCTGAAAGCTCTATATCCCATTATTCTTAGCATTGAGAAAAAAAATCTCATTAAATTGCTTTACTGATCTATTTCTGGTATGGTATTAGCAAAAGAGCAAATAAATCAATTGAAGAGGACAGAGAGCCAAGATATATACCCAAGGAAATATACTCAACAGATCTTTTGACAAAGCAGCAATGGCAATTCACTGGAGACAGGATAGTCTTGTCTACACTTGCTGCAGGGACAATCAAATACTCACACACAAGAAAATGAACTAGCTACTGATCTTAAATCCTCCACAAAAACTAATTCAAAATGGATCATAGACCTAAATTTAACATGCAAAACAACCAAGATGATTTGGAAGAGAACACAGGTGATACTCCGTTTGGCAATAAATTTTGAAGTCTCTGTGTGATAAAATATATATAGCATAAAATTTAGTCTTTTTTAATTTATCTTTTTAGTTGTAGTTGTACACAATATCTTTATTTTATTTATTTATTTTTATGTGGTGCTGAGGATCAAACCCCGGGCCTCGCAAGTTCTGGGCCAGCACTCTACCACTAAGCCACAATCCCAGCCCTAAAACTTAGTCTTTTAACTATTTTAAATGTACATTAACACTATTGTGCTTACAATGAGTTTTTGTTTTTTTTTTTCAGTCAGCAATAGGCATTTATTTTTTTATTTTTTTTTTTTGGTTTGCTTAATATGTTTTCTTTTTTTTTATTGTTGGTCGTTCAATTAAGTACAATGAGTTTTTAGATACAATATCAAAAGTACCATCCACGAAAGAAAAAAATGGTGAATTAAATTTCCTTAAAATTAAGAACCTCTACTCAAAGAAAAACAGTTTGAAAAAAAAAGGAAAAGATAATAACTATGAGAAGAAATTTCAGGGGAAATATTTAATAATAATATTTTTATTCAAAACATATAATTAACTCTAAAAAAAACCTAGTTAACTTGCCTTTAGTCTATTGAAGTCAAATCAATCCTCTATGTTGGAATGACTGGTTGGTTTTCTCATCTGCTTGCCACACCAAACTGGTGGACTGCTCGAAGAAAATGCCATGTATTTTTAGCTTTTTCCTCCTCGAGCATATCCATATTTATACCACTAAGACCTAGAACAGATTTTGATTCAAATAGCCATATAATACATTTAATTTCAATGTCTTTCTGTGTGTTAAAGTATATAAGGTGAGACAAATAACTTATGTAATGGTAAGCAATATAAATTCTCTTTAGGGGCAGAGTAGCAAAATAAAGTTTTTCATTTGCTAGAAGACAGAAGTAAAAATTAAACTAAAGACTAACAAGAGGAAGTTCAGAGGTGTTAATGATTTTGAGAAAGAGAATAAAATGACTTAAGATACACTTTAAAAAGTTTAATTAGGCATATGGCTTAAGGAAAATGAAAGAAATTTGGGATAGAAGACTGATTCCAAACTTATGAATTAATGCAAAAATTGTGGTGTCTGGAAGGAAAGTGAACATGAAAATTAAATAAAAAGGTAGTAGAATAACAATATTCAATGGTGACTGGGTTTAAGGAACTGTGTTATGGCCCAATTTTGCCTGAGAGATAAATAGCCAGCAGGCAGAAGAACTTGCATAGACAAATTTAATTTCAATAAATTAATATATAGCATGGTAAAAATGTTAGCATAAACCTAGGACTTTTTGGTTATTCTCTCAACCTTCAAGAGAATAGGAATTTCTTTGCCAACTCATGATATCCTCCTTCTTATCTTAATTTGCTGGCATAAGAAATAGAATACGAGCTAGGCTTGTGGCTCAGTGGTAGAGTGCGTACCTAGCACGTGTGAAGCTCTGGGTTCAATCCTTAGCACCCCATAAAAATAATGAAAGGTATTGTGTCTATCTACAACTAAAAATTTTTAAAAAGAGAAAAATGGACAAGCATCATATTTTCATTTGAAATAGGTAAGTATATTAAATAGAAGCTGTTGTTGAAACATTTGCTGTGATCCAAGTATTTCCCCAGTAATTACATTGAATACATGATTTATTTCAGTTCTATTAGTAGATTAAAAATATTTTCTCCTTCATTGATATCTGTTACTCATTATACCCAAACATGAATTAGTTCATGCTTATGAATAGATTACAACTATTAGTTGGACAATTTTTTTCCAATACTAATGATACAACTCTGCATAAAAGCCTTTATTTATTAAATATATCTTCATTTTAAACTCAACAGCAATTTATGAACTAATTTTCCCCTCTCCTTCCAATATTTTCAAGCAATATATCTTTCCTTTGCAGCTTGCATTTTACATGGGTTAACCTTTTAATTCTTGCCCTTTTACTATTTTTTTGTGGACACATTTCTTGATCTTCAGTCATTTCTTCCCTTCTCATTTCTTACTTAACCCCTTGCAATTTGTCTTCTGCCAGTTCTTCTACAGAAATGTTTCTCTAAAAGGTCATCATTGACCTAGATCTTACCACATCCAATAGAATCAGTCTCCTTTGCCTTTTATAGCATTAGACAGACCATTAAAAGTACCTGTGACAATGCTACTGTGTTTCCAAATGAGATCATTTTTCCAGAGATGTCTGTGAGATTTCTTAAAGAGAGTGAAATCGTTCTACAATATGGAAAGGTTTCTAAATGTGAGATACTGTTTGGCCAGGTTCTGAGAACAATTCTGTAATATTAAAGCTATTTAAGATACTTCTTTCTTGAGATGCTTTCTTCCAATCCTTCCCTTACTCATGAAGTTGGCCTAATATGGCTTGTCCAGGTTTAAATGCCACTGATTTCTTTTTCTTTTCTTTTTTAAAATTAACTCTCTCCTAACTAGGAATCCACTGAGGATCAAAGGTCCTTGAAAGAAGCCTGTTCTGTGTTTTCTCTGTACCTTCTGTCTGAGGTAGAAATGACCAATCCTAGCTCTCCAGAGGCTGGAGGAGAAGAAGAAGGAGGAGGAGGAGAAAGAGAAGAGGAGGAGGAGGAGGAGGAGGAGGAGGAGGAGGAGGAGGAGGAGGAGGAGGAGGAGGAGGAGAAATTAAGCAACTAATTTAATTACTAATGTAGAAAGAGAATCTCCAACTCTTTAAATCTCAAATTGCTTATGCCTATGTTTCCTGTTTTTTATGTAGTAAAACTATGTTATAACTTCAACTATTTCTATTACTCCAGATATCTTATGAATGCCTTCTCTTCCCTCTTGCCTCGCCCTCTTTGACTTCCTGGCTCTGGCAGGAAGAGACACCTACTTCTCTAAATTAGAAATCTGTCTAATGTCACAGAAGGCAAAGGAGATTGATTCTTAGGCTTATGACCCAAATGACAACTTCTGATATGTATCTCTTCACTGTAGTGAAGACATCTTGTGGGAAGACACCAGTCTTTCTGTCATCTCAATTCTACCACCTATAAGTAGTCCACAGTAATAGTGCAGAGCTTGGGAAAGCTCTTTCTGGTCTTCTCTGCTGGTCCTCTTTGTACAGATCACCACGGAGTCAGAGGATTACATGCTGCTACCCTCTCACACTTCCAAAGAGATTCTTACGTGTTTGATCCACTCAGCACTGTGGACTGGGGAAGAGAGTTTATGGCTTACACTGCATATTTCTTTCTCCTCACACTATCTACCCCCATCTCCTGCTTCTTGCAAGTTCAAAGTGTCACTTATCCAGTGTGACAATGAGAAAGGTTTTGTTTATTCATATGCATTCCATCATCAATTCATAACTCCTTCCTTTTAAACTTAGAATAATACAAATGTAATGTTATTTCCTTTGGTTACAGATAATTCCTAAGACATTAGGAAAACTTCTATAGGAATTTTACTGAGGGAATGTCAGTGACTGAAACAGGAAGGCTGGAAAAAGCTTAATTTATATTTCACATACCACTTCATCATAGATGCCCTCACAAATGCAAACTATTTACATATATATCTAGCAGCAGTATCTAATATAATATAAATCAATGTGAAGAGATCACTGAATTTATCCTCCATGTAGACATTCTCAAATGAACACACATTAAAAGAATACCCACTGATATGCATAATATTGAAAAGTGATTCTCAATATTAAAAGGAGCCTTAACCCTATCAGTGGATTAATCCAATGATAGGGATTAATTGAGTGGTAACTTAAAGCAGATAGAGTGTGGCTGGAGGAGGTAACTCATTGGGGGTGTGCCTTGGGGGTTTATATTTTGTCCTTGTCCAGGAGAGCTCCCTTCCCTTCCTACTGTTATTTCCTGAGTCACTTTCCTCTGCCACTACCTTCAACCATGATAATCTGCCTCACTTGGAGTCCCAAGGAACAGAGTTGGCCATCTATGGACTGAGACCCCTGAAACCAAGAGCCCCGAAGTAAACTTTTCCTCTTCTTAATTGTTCTTGTCAGGTCTTTTTGTCACAGCAGCATAAAAAGCTGACTAAAACACTTATTAGGGCTGGGGATGCAGCTCAAGTGTTAGCGTACTTGCCTGGCATATGCAGGGCACTGGGTTCGACGCTCGGCACCACATTAAAATAAAGATTTGTGTTCACCAAAAACTAGAAAATAAATATTAAAAAATCCCCTCTCTCTCTCTCTTAAAAAAACACTTATTAACTAATATTTACAACTACAAGGTTAATTTCTCCTTGGGCTATGTTCTTGAGGAATTTGTCCACTTTAAAAATTTTATTGTTATCATTATTATGTTTTCCCCTTTAATAACCATGCCTTTAATAGTTTAGCTTTATCTCTAAATGTTCTTCATCTGAGTTCCTGTACTGTTATTTATATCTCCCTTAAACATTTATATAGGTATGAATACATACACAGCCAAATAAAATTTATCATTTATTTTCTCCAACATATTCAGTGTTGTCATATCTCTTACTTAAAAGCTTGTTTCCCTACTCTAATCCTCTATATTCAGTTGGCTTTGTTGTCATCTTACAAAACATATCACTTGGCTATCTTTTTCTTTATTCTTTTTTTTTTAATCCACAGACAACTCTAGTCACCATCCCAGGATGGTTTTTTTGAAACTCAAGTTATACATTGTTAAAATAACCTGGTACCTAGTTTTCCTACCTTCCAGTCACTCTTAGTAGAAGTAATGGGTCTTTTAAAACATTTTTTTTCATTGTATATGGGCACAAAATATCTTTGTTTATTAATTTACTTTTTATGTGGTCCTGAGGATCAAACTAGTGCCTCACACATGCTAGGCAAGGGCTCTGCCACTAAGCTACAGCCCAAGCCCATAATGGGCTTTCTTAAAGTGTAACTTTTTCTAATTTTATGTGTCTTCACTGAGACTTAAAATAGCTTTTAGTTGCATTAATAATTCTTTATGCAGAAGTATAAAAAATCAAGGAGGATTTACTTTTTTCTCATCTAACTCTCCAATTTCTCTCTGTATGAATCCTTTACCGTGGGCTAGAATCTAAAATTATCCATGACCATTTCTCCAATCCATGTTTAACTTATATGTCTTGCTTTAAATGCATTTTTTGTTTTTATTTTTCTAAGTATTTTTAAAGACTGAGTACCATTTCTTTGACTTCTAAACGACACATTGAGTGGTACAGTCTATAAACTATGATTATTTTATGATATCACCTAATGTAAAACACTGAACACTTACCGTATAATACTAAAGTCAGTACTAATTCTGCAGTGTACATTGTTTTCCAATCTTTCAAATATAAATAACTCCTTTAAAAATTTAAAGTTTCATAAAACATCTTAGCACAATCGTTATGCTTTCAACATCTTTTGAGTAAGAAAGCAAATGTATATGTGTATGTGTGTGTGTTTGTGTGTGTGTGTGTGTGTGTGTGTGTGTGTGTATCTCACATCAAGTTATATCTTAGAAGTACATGGAATTTCTTTGGATTCCTAACCTTAGCATGTTTTCGGGGAGTGTCTGTCTACATATGCTGGAGTTTGAGGCACTAGGTATAAACCAGGGAACAAGACTGATACCTGCCTTTGTAGAATTTACATATTGTTTAAAATAGCTTTTAAATATATTTTAAATATAAAATCTTTATTTATATACAAAAATATTTGTAACATATTACACAAGGTAAGTGTGAAAAGTAAGGGTAATTTTTACTTGCCTTTATATCTGTTACTTAAAATTAGTTCTGATTTTATACATAAAATTAGTAGAATTTTGTAATCATTTCCTATCATGGGAAATTGAACTTTTCACTCCTTCTATCAATGTGAGTTAGATTTTTTCATTCTTAAAAGTGAAGAATAATTTATTATAAAGTTATTTGCTTTTATATTTGCAAAAGAAGTCTGTTCATGTCTTTTATGTCTACCATTAAAAATATATTATGTTTATTGAATGGAAAATATTTCTTTATTAAAGAGAGTTTTATTAAAACTAACATAATTTTCATAAATTAGTATATTTGATAAGTATGCAAAATATTCTCTTCTGACATATCTGTTTGAATGCCAACCTTGTCAAATTGATGATCTGCACATCAAGCAAATAGCTCAAATCTAAGCATGCCTGTAAGCCCAGCTACTGTATATAATGAATATAGATTACTCAGTTTTCCTATGGTGATGATGAGGAAGTGAAACACTTTGTGTGCATTAGTTTGTGTGTACTAAAACTGCTACATTAAAGGATTTTATTCTGTGATGGCATTTTTTTATATTCCATTAGTGAATTTTAGTTTAAAGAAAAATAATTAAAATAGAATATATTCATTTCTTCTTGTGTGTGTCTTCGTATAAATCACATTTGAAATTTTCTGATGGAATTTTATCTACAAATATTTGTGTGTATCTCTATGTATAACATAGCACATATGTATATAACATATATTACAGTATAAACTTGAAACTATTTTGGCAATATGGTTTCTTTAACTAAAAGAAAAAACATGTATATTATTATTAATAAAATAATGTGATTGGAACACTGGTTTAATTAATGTGAGGTCATTTAAATGCATATGGTTGCCTCTGTCTGGAATCCAGCCTTAGAGTTATATATTTTTGCAGATGAATCTTATAACCAATCCTATAACTAAAGCCTCACCCAGCCCAGGCTGGCTAAAAGTTCTGCATACAACCCTCTGAGGGATCGGCCTGAAATCACTCTTGCAGTTGGTTAGCACAGTCCAGACTTCACTGTCTTCCAGGTATTCTTTGCATGTCTGAACCTGACCCTTATATTTATAACGTGTTTAATCTAAAACTAGAAGTTTGCCTTATTCATATTATCATTATTATTATTGGTTCTTTTTAGTTTTACATAATATTAGAATTCATTTTGACAAAATTATGAAAGCCTAGACATAATTTGTTCTAATTCAATCCCCAGTACTTCCCTTTTCATCCTCTCTCCCGCTAATCCCTTCCCTCTATTCTCCTAATTTTTCATTTATTCATCCTTAAGCATTCATCTGAGTGAGCTCTAGTCCAACATCTACTGAGTGTTCCTCCATGTAAAGATCTTTCAACCTCAAAATCATGGACATGACTTTTAAATTTTTTAACTTTTGAAATTTATTTATTTATTTTATAGCAGGGATTGGACCCAGGGGTGCTTAAGCCCTGAGCCACATTCACAGCCCTTTAAAAATCTTTTATTTGGAGATAGGATCTCACTAAGTTGCTTAGGACCTCACTAAGGTGCTTAGGCTGGTTTTGAACTTGTAAAACATACAGACTATTGTTTAAATAATTTTGGAAAATAATTTATTTTGTGTTCTTTTTTCTCTCCCTCTGACTCTTATTTATTTTTTTTACATAGTCCTTAAGTCATCATTTCATAGCAAAGGTTCTAGATTTCAAGTTGTGAGATCACAGTAGATTAGGATTGTTACAGATTTTAGCTCTTTAATCTCACCTTCTGAGGGTGTCCTTCATGATATACAGTCATAGTCAGAATAAGTCTTTTCATAGATATCTTCATTTTTATAAAAACAGAATCCCCATATCATCTTTACTGGTGCAAAGATAATATAAATATTCAAGCACATATCATTATACTGAACTGTTGAACTATACTTTGCAGTCAGGACTGCGGTTTGTTTGTTAGACCACGACAAGTTAAATTTTAGTATGGAGTTTTCATCATAACATCATAGTCACAGTCTACTACATTGTTCTTAGTGCATTTCTGAGTAAAGTACGCAGTGTAAAATGACTTTAATGAAAACACAGGCTGTGTATTAAGAAATATTTTAGCCACCATCTTGTCTCACATGTTCCTGAATAAGCCAAATCAGTTGAGAACATGTCAGCTACATATGTTACTATAAGGAAAAGTTAATGTATTTATGATAACTGCTTTGACTTAAAATATTAAGATTAGGTTTAAAAATATAAAGTCCTCTGGATTTGGGGCAGGTTTCAGACCTAGTAAGCAAATAAATGCATATTACAGTCTAGATTCATTGATACATCTCTATCCCAGTTTTCACAGAAGGTGAAAAGTGGAGAATTTTTGTATAGTATGAGGTATACGTCATGTATGACAGCAAAAGAGTTTAAAATCAGGCTACAGTTTGAATCCAAAGCCATCAATTAGTTATAGAACCTTATCAATATTTTCAACTGCTTTTCATCTTCAGTCTCTTCATTACTAAAAGTTACTCTAATGATTTTTTTTTACAGAATTTTTTTAAAACAACTGGGTTCTGGAATTGGTATATGGAAGAGACATCTGTACTCCCTGGTTTATTGCAGCACTATCTACAATAGCCAAGAAATGGAGATGACCTAAGGGCCCATCAACTGATGATTTTTTTTTTTTAATGTGGTACAAATACCCAAGGGAAAACTACTCAGCCATAAAAGAAAATAAAATCCCATCATCTGTGCCAGCATGGATGAAACTGGAGATCGCTAAGTGAAATAAGGCAGGCATAAGAGGACAAGTACTGCATGATCCTACCATATGCACAGTATTAAAAAGTTGGTTTCATAGAAATTGAGAGTAAAATGGTGTTTGGAAGAAACTGGGAAGAATAAGGAGGGAAGGAGAGGGAGAGGTTAGTCAATGGGAACTAAGTAACACTTCAGTGCAAGACGTCCTGGTTTGTTATTGTACAGTGGGATAATGTAGGAAAGAGTAAGTAAAGTATATTTTTAAAAGCATGAACAAAGGATTTAGATTGTTTTGACCATGAAGAAATGATAAATATCTGAGATGAGTATGCTTAACCTGATTAAACGATGTATATATGTATCAAAACATCACATGGTATTCCATTAACAAGTACTTTTTGTGATTTTAGGTATCATTTAAAAAATAATTTAATAAAAAAAAATACTTGGAATGTGCACAGAGACTGCCAGAATTTCAATCCATGCTATATCTTACTATGAGTGACCTTAAAAACTTACCTTCTCAATTTTCTTATCTGTGAATTCAAACTATTTATTGTTCCTTCTTCAAAAGAGTTTTGTAAATGATTGAAGTAGATAATATATATGTGAAGTGCTTGGATCTTTGTCTCAGCTACAGCACTACAAGCATTAAATTTAATCATCACATTATCATATCTCTTCTGAATGTATTTTAAAAACTAAACCAAGAACACTTTAATGATAGGATAAAGTACAACCTTATCAAAGTAGATAATTACACCAGCATGAACAGTGTACATTAAAAAAAAAAAAAGGGAGTACATTTGTGGTTAAAAAAATTCCTAAAAGATGTTTCACCCTAAAATAAAGCAAAGTTTAAAATTGAGGCATTTTCAACTCAGTGAAACCTTTCACAAATTTAAGAAATGAGAATATTTCTAGAGTAATATAACCAGAATTCTGTTATAATTTTGAAAAAAAATCATAGTTATTCTATCTCTTTCAAAATATAAACTAGTTTTTTAATTCAATTTCTGTTATGTTTTAAGTTGATAGCTTTTCTGATTTTTTTTCATAGCCACTTTCAAACCCTACTGATTCATTACTGTATTGTGCAGATACTCTAAAGCTCAGCTCTTTGCTGCTAATTTATTTAATATTTTTCTTTATTTAAGTTATTTGGTGCTTTTTGATACTCCTACACTACCTCGCTTCCTGAATCAGGTTTTACTGCCCTTCATTATTTTCTCTGCTTCCAATTTCAGCTTAATTTGCAGACTCAGAAATTTTGTTTCAATGCCTTCGCATTACTCATTATGCATATTACAAACATCTATGCTGGTGAAATTGACCGGTGACCCAAGTACAAGAAAATTCACCCTTCAAGGAAAGGAGCCGGCAAAAGATCACCACAATAGAGTGTGTGCTCTGTTCTGAAGCATTCACAGCAGTGTCTTCCAAGTGCTTTTAAAAGGCAAGTGGGGAGGACTGCAGAAATAGAAGATGTGAGATCTGCCTGGAGAGAAGCTACACTTAATTTCGGTTGTGGACTCAGCATGAACCTGAATGCAAGATTTAGCCTGAAGCCATTTGTAAGACTTTCAGCAAGTTAGTCCTGAAACTGAAATGACTTTGATATTATGCAGAGATTAAAGATTAGCCATGCTAGGGATGAAATCTAGGAAAGCAATGAGTCAGTTTTACAGGTAGGAGGATAATTTGAAGGTCTATATTTGATGTGGTTTGAATATGAGGTTCTCCCCAAAGATCTTGTGTTAATGCCGGAATACTCACAGGTGAGATGATTAGGTTCTGAGAGCTATAACCTAATCAGTGCACCCTAGTTTCAATGAACTACCCAGGTGGTAAACATAGGCCTGTGGGGTGTGGCTGGAGAAGATGGGTCATTCGGGGGTGTGCCCTGAAAGGGTGCATCTTCTCTGTGGCCCCTCCCCTTTGCATCCCAGCCTGCATGAGGTGAGCTGCTTTTCTGTGACCTGCCCTTTGGCCTTGATGTGCTGCCTCCCCTCAGTCCCAGAGCAATGGGGTCAACAGATCATAGACTGAAACTGTGAACTCAAAATGAACTTTACTTCCTCTAAAATTTCTTCTCAAGTATTTTGATCAGAGCCACAAAAAGCTGACTAACACAGTACTTGATTAAATATCAGTTTCTTGGCATAATTTCAACTTTATTTCATTTTATAACAGAAGTAGTTCCCTATAAAGAACTATCAGCCACATACAATAAATATAAGTAAGTCAACTCAGAAACAGCAAGCATGTAATGAAAATAACTTGGATGATAAATACAATAGAAAGCCTTTGTTCAAAAATATCAATGGGATAGGTAATTTCATGTTTTCAAGAATAGAAAAAAGAATAAAATACAGGATTCTGAAATACTACACTTATATCTTTGTACTAGATTATCTTAACATCTGGAACTAAGGAACAATTTGTATATACTGACTGCTAATATATAATTTCTCACACTACAATGATAAAACCAATGAAAAGATCACTTTTGAGTCAAGGGCACCCACAAGACAACCAAAGAAGGCTCTAAAGCAAGAACAACAAAAAAGGATCATTTTATGAGAATCATTGGTCACAGCTGCCTCAGGATCAACTCTTCCACACCTTGTTCCTCTTTTTTTGGATGTTCATTACCTTCATGGTCATTGTGTAGCTATCACACTTTCTCTCAGCCCAGTCTTCCCTGGTGACACTGCATATTTCCCCACTTACATTCTGTTCCTGCCTGTATCACCAGAACTGCTATACACCTTCCCACTGTTTAGTTTTGAACTTACTTGTCTGGTTAAGTCTTAGATTAATCCATTTTTCATTTGATGGGGTATTGATTTTCAAACAGGGTGCGGTGGACATTGACTATTGATGAGTACTACAGAGAAGTTCTAGGAAAGTTGCAAAGTTTGACTAAGAACATTTGTATGTGTGTGTGTGTGTGTGTGTGTGTGTGTGTGTAGTTCTAAAGAGCTTAAAACTTTAGAAAAAACAAATGTCAAAGTGTTAGAATTCTCTTCTGCTTAACTTTTGCATTTACCCGATAATTCAGTTTCATGCTAAATTTGTAACAGTTTCTCCTGTGTCTCCATTGCATAGATTCAGAGGTCTACAAGTTTACTATTTCGAAGATTGGTGGTTTACATTGATCTTTGTTTTCAGACCTGTGGATGCCTACATAACCATTAATCTAAATGCCAGGCAACCTCAGATTGATCTTTTTGATTCTATTATCATTTGGCACAATTGCCTCTTGTACAAGTGGAATACTATTTTAGTCCCCTTGTGTTGCTAACACAGAGTACCATAGATTGAGTAATTTGTAAACAATAAACTTATTTTTCACAGTTCTGAATCTGTGAAGCTTAATATCAAGGTGCAGGGAGCTTTGGTGTCCTGCAAGGCCTGCTCTCAGTCCCACCCTCCAAGGTGCAGCCTCGTTCCTGCATCCTCCAAGGAGGAGGAAAGCTGTGTACTCACAAGGCCAAGCCAGCAAAACAGGGTGAACTCTCTGCATCAAGTCCTTTCATAAGGACATCTTATCTGATTCATAAGGGTAGGGTTCTCATCTTTCAATCACCTCCCAGAGGTCTTGCCCCCCAACATTGTTTCATTAAGGAGAGGATTCAACATAAATTATGAAGTGGACAAAATATTCAAACCATGGCAAATACATTGTATCATACCACTGGCACATTCTAAGACTTCATAGATTTTAAGGTTTGCTCATATTTTAACTTTGTATTTATTGGCAAAAATAAAGGCTATGATATATATTACTAGGAACCCAACTTTGAAACAAATATTATTTACCACTGCTACCTTTTAAAACTTTTCGATTTTTTTGTGGGGGGGCAGGGGGAGGGTAATTGAGTGTTGAACCCAGAGATGCTTTACCACTGAGCTACATCCTCAGTCCTTGTTATTTTTTATCTTGAGACGGGGTCTCAAGTTGTTTAGAGCCAAGTTGCTATGGCTGACCTTCAACTTGTGATCCTCTTGTCTTCAGCCTCCCAAGCTGCTGGGATTACAGGTATGTATCATTGCACCCAGCTTCCATCACTTCTAATTAAATAATTTCCTCAGCAAGGAAAACTAGTCTCTCCGTGTTCAGTACCATACAATATAACTTTTTAACAGAAATATAAACACAATCAATATTGGCACAAGCAAAAACAAATTTTTAAAGAGAGAGAGAGACAGAATTTTTTTTTAATATTTACTTTTCAGTTTTCAGTGGACACAACATCTTTGTTTTATTTTATGTGGTGCTGAGGATCGAACCCAGCACCGTGCATGCCAGGTGAGCGCATTACCGCTTGAGCCGCATCCCCAGGCCCCAAGCAAAAATTTTTTAAAAAGAATTCAACTGATACTAAAACTTATATGAGAACAGTCATCATTTTTGTTTCACAAAAATAAAACTTTAAAATTGTATAAATAAGTCTTTGTTATTAGTCAGAACTGCATGACAACCAAGGAGGAGAGTTTCCACCCACAAGAGTCTGAAAAATAGTGAATCTTGTTTACTAATACGTTCACATTCCAATCTTTTAAACAAAAATTATTTGAGTGCACCCTAGATTTTCTGTAAGATGTGACTTGTGAATAGTGGTCTCTTTGGATCCTAACATAAAAAAGAGAAGACATATCAGTATTTAAAAGAGATGAAATAAAAGGACTTTAGAAACTCTCTAAAGACTATTGGGAAGGGATACTGATATGACATTGTAACCAAGAAAAAGCTTTAATAAACCTCTAGCTTCTTCTTCTTTAATTTATTTAAAAAATCACAAATTTTGGAGGTTATGCATCTGAATGATATATTATTAGCTTCACACTAGGTTTATTATAGTTGGCACCTCCGATTAAAGCCACCTAATGGGTTAAAACTGTTCACACTAGTGAAAGTTGCCTTTTGCTCTCCCCTACCTGTTCTGTACCTTAATTAATTGAAAAGTTAGTTATTCCTTGGAAAAATAACAAAAGGATATGAGTTATAGGACTTTTTAATCAGTAATTTGGGATTTACAGAACTCAGGACATCTGCTAGCCTTCAGAAAATACCAGCCTGTGCATCATAAAAGCAGACCACCACAAAACTGGTAACTATCCTAGCACCCACCTACCTGATACAACTCCCCCCCCCCAAATCCCTAATATAAAGCTTTGTAACTTGCAATCCCTAAACAAGATGACATTTTTTTTTTTTTAAGGATAAGAGTGTTCATCTTTCAACTAGCTGGTATGTTCCCTGTAGATCCCCCTTTTCCCTATCTGTCTCTTGAGTTATTGGCTTTATTACTGACAGCAAACTGAGCCTTTTGTGGTTCTAACATATTTTAGAGATATTCAGGTATATATTGAAAAGAGTGTAAATAAACTTTTGAAAACAAAGTCATGATAGAAAATGTTGTTTCAGATGAGAAGAGTGGTTGAGATTTTTAGAAGTTTTAGAATATGTGACCTAAAATATCTAGAATGGGTGCTGCAATTCAATAGCATCCAATAAATACTAGTCTTGTTTTCTTTTTCTTTTCTGTCATCATAAATGTGTTTTCCAAGTACAAAGAGTGCTTTTAAGGACGTTGACTTAAAATCTGCCTGTGTATTTATAGAATTACTATTAACATTTTTTTTAAAAAAAAACTAGCTAAACTAGTCCACCTATCATGGTGGACTCCCTATTCTATGAACTAAAAGTAATCTGCCACCAATAGTAAAAACCATCGAACAACAGTTGGAGTATTTTCTCAGAGTTTCAACTCAATTCCAGACAACATTTAATTTTGATTGAATGCCTAAGTCCTGAGTGAAAAGATTCTTTAATAGCTGAACTACCCATTGGAGAACTTTGGACGATGTGGACCTTGAAAGACCTTCTGAAGAACAGGAGGCACAGGAGAATGGCAAACAACTCAGGGGCTCCTCCAAGAACACCAACTCCTATGTACACAAGTTTGCAAGTTCAGTTCCCTCTGCTATCCTTTAAGAAGGATAAAAATGCAGGCAAGCTAACAATGTCACTCCCTGAGACAATCATACAAACAGGATATTTAGGGTTGCAGAACTATGCTGACAATGTAGTGATCCAACATGAAAATGTACATTTCCCAATACCCGAAGAACTTTAAAGCACACACGAAAAAGTTAGTGTATTTTAAAAAATCATTTAGAAGTTGGTGAAATCCTTTGATGAAATACTCAGTGTCACAAAAGAATATTGCTGTATTACAGATAATAAAATGACCTCACCGAGAGGGTAAGATTAAAGGGTACTGACCAAAGTAACTTTAAAAACAAGGAGTCATTAAAACTAAAGGCACAAGGCTCTTGCACAGCACAGTACTCTAGGTGTTGAAGGTGTTTTCCACTGAGGAGCAGCAGTTTTAAGACCACTATTCACATATACTAGAATTAAATTTTAAGTCAACAGAAGGAGAAAGACTATAGCAGATTTGTCTCAGAGTTGGAGAAGGAAAATTCAGATAAATGAGGGAAAAAGTGTTAGAATGATTCATGTAGTAATGGATCAGATGAACTCATTTAACTTAATACAGACACAGATGGTTTACATATAGAAAGACTTAAATATGTATGTGATGCATGAGTTGTTATACCCATATATATCCCCTTGCTGTTTCAGCCAAAATGGCCTAGAAGCAATGACAATTCAGTAATAATGAGTATGTACAGCACCCAGATCTTGGTTTCAAATGCATTTCTACAACAAAACCAATGAGGGATATTTGGAAATATACAAGATAGGCTGAACTGTCTTGTAGTGTGAACAAATAAGGACATGACCAAGTAGTAATAATAATAACAACAATGGAGGTATATCACAGGAATCCAGGTGCTCACTTAAAGAGGTCCCAATAGACCAAATGAAAGTTTGACTGAGTAAATAAATAAATAAATAAATATTGAAATATACTCCAAAGTATAAAATAAATGGCCATGATGTTATGGTGTGAATGTTTCTGTCCGACCCCATAAACTCCTACCTTGCAATACTAAGCCTAAGGTCATGAGTTTAGGAAGTGGGGACTTAAATGATTAGGCCATGAGAGTGGAGCCTTTATGATTAGGATTAGTGCCCATATAAAAGATACCCCAGAGAGACCCCAGGCCCATTCCAACATGTAGGGATAGAGTGGCATAGCTCTACATATGAACCAGGAAGGTTCTTGCCACACATGGAATCTGTAGGCACTGGCACCACCATGTTAGACTTCCAAACTCCAGGAAAGTAAGAGATAAATATTTGATCCTTATAAGGTATCAGCTTATATTTTGGTATAGAAACTCTCACAGACAAAGACACATGTAATATATTAATATGATATAAATAAGTGATGTAATGTATAAACATAATGTGAAGAATCTCTTATGCCTAAAAAAATCCACATCCTTCATATAAATACTGCCTCCTCAAGGAGGTGGAACATAAGAGTGCTTAGGTGCATGTTGATGGAGAGTAAGAAAGAAAATATCTCTCATTTGCTGCAACCCTAGGGGGAGAAGTCCAGAGGAGAGAGAGTGCCTTACGAAGGCATTTAATGCTTGTGGATAGTGAGAAGGAAAATCAGGCAAACACGAGGAACTGAAAAGATAAAACATGACTATTTGTGCCATGTACTGTTTGTCTTTAAACAATAAATCCAAAATACCCAGGAATCAAATGCTTATTTATTATGTTTTGATTCTGATCAAGCTCAAGCATGTTTTTATTCTGTTTTGTACATACTTTTGGTCTGTCTGAGGCTAGTTACAGATGTTCTATTTCTGGTGAAAAACCTCATTTAAATTCCAGTATTCACTCAAAGCTCTGAAACTACTCAATCTGAGAAACTGAGGCAAATTTGTTTGAGGATTATTGTAAAATAAAAGAGTTGCCCATGTGATAGAAGTGACATCTGTAATTACACATTTGTTTCTGTTACTATTTGGCTAGGTCTTACCATGTACGTAAGGAAGTAGTATCTCTTTAGAATAATGTGTGATTTACATTTCATTTATATCTTAGTCACTTAATTTGAAGCCCTGTTATACCATTTTCCTAGTCAGCATTATCCTAGAGTGATTAGCATCCCTAAATCATGAATTTCTAGACATGTTGCAGATTGTTAAAGGCAAACTTTTATATTATCCAATGATAAAACTATCATTAAATTGTTCAGAAAGAAAATGAAGTTAATTTCTAAAGAAAATAGGAAAGATAATAAAGACCATACATAGCAAATGCAAAGTCAGCTCTTCCTTATACTGAATACATGTGCCTCAAAATGAATGTGACTTCTTGCTCAATTCTGATTTTCCCTATTTTGAGCTACATGTGTGATCCCCCAAGAATTCTGTGTTTGTTGTAGCCTATACCATTATGGTTTTGTTCATTAATTACTCTTAAAAGTTTTCAGTCCCTTTATAATCCACAAGTGTGTGTGTGTTTATGTTCAGTCTACCAAAAAAAAAAAGGAAGAAAGAAAGAAATATTACAAAATTCTGAAAAAACAAATTAGTACTTTTAAATGTTTTAAGGGGATCAGAAGTGTGAGAAAATCATTCAAACAATGCATATTTTTGTTTCTGGGGACTGGAGAATCTAAAGTATTCAGATTAACAGTCACATAATTTTTAAAATAAAGTTGAAAATTACTAATATTGGATTATGTATGTCCCTAATTGTGCATTTTAATAACACAAGGCTACTTAATATTAAAAAGGGTTGAGAAATTAAAACTATGCCTATATACAATGTTTGTTTGGCTTAAATTTGTCTCATCAAATACAGTTAACTGCTTTCCTTTATATTAAACATTGTAACATTCATTTAGGAGTTAAAAAGAAACTAATCATAGCCTGAAAATAGGTTCCAAGTCATTCTACCTTGATGCTTTTCATCTTTTACATTGTTTTCTAACATTTAAACTTTTTTTATTTATTCAGGTCAGATTTATTGAACACATACTGTGTGCCAGGAACTTCTCTTTATGATGGAAATATAGTCATAAATAGAATAGACAAAATTTCAGTCTGAGTGGAATTTAAATTCTTTATTTAAATATTGAAGTTTTAATGAGAAAAGTTCAGTATAATCTACATTTGGTATCCATGGGGTATTAGTTCCAGTACCTCACGGTTACCAAAATCTTCAGATATTCAAGTCCCTTATAGGAAATGACATAGTATTTATGTATAACTCATGCCCATTCTTCTGTATACTTTAAAACATCTCTAGGTTACTTATGATATCTAATGCAATGTAAATGCTATGTTAACAATTGTCATAGTTTTTACTGTTTAAAGAATACTAATGAGATAAAAAGTACATGTTCAGTATAGGTGCAAATTATTTTCTGAATATTTATAGTTGTTTGAATGAATGAATATGAAACCACAGATAAGAACAGTTACATATGCAATATACATGCAATCAGCTATTACCAATGAATGATAAAAGAAAACCCAATTGCTAACTAGATGTGTAAAATTTAGAATAGCTTTTGAACATAATTTTTTTACTATGTTTTAGAGCTGTAATGGCCAAATCTATTTGATTTTTTTAGTTAAATTTATTGAATGATTGTAAAATCTATGAAAGAACTCAAGTTTCCAAATTTTTAAAAAAATAATCAAAATATCCAGATCTTTAGAAGATTCACCATCTTATATTTCAGATGTATAGCTTAGAATCTATTCTAAGTCAGTGATGTCTAGCTGATGATTATTTAGTATAATTTTCCATAGGAATCAGTACATTAAATATCTTTTAAAAGTAATGTTAGCAGAAAATAAAACATCTGCATTTTGAATATGCACTTGCCACCTGCACATTTGCAAGTAGAGTTAGATTGAAATAGCATTGACCTGAGAATGAATTGAATTCTATTTTAATTGCATTTGAATATTTAAATTTCAGTATATTTAGATGTTTTGTTTGATGCTGCTTTTGCCTTTGTGATAAATGAGTTGTGTTAGGGTGTGTGTGCATTTATATTGGTATGGTTATGTACAAAAAATGTTTTCTCTACATCTTATGAAGCATTTTAAAAACTAACAATGTTTTATTTAGATTAACCATAATTTACCCTTTATAGAGAATGCTACTAGGAAATATTTAAGATATTATCTGCAGTCATGTTATAATATAGACAAAAACATATCTGTGCATATTGGATTCTAAGTATACACATGCAGAGAAATGGAAAAAGTTTCCCAAGATATAGCTACTCTTATCTTCTAAGCACAGGACATGTAAACACCATGCAAGGAAATAAGTGATTATATCAAGAATATAGTAACTTTAACAATGTATGACTCCTTATTAAATAATTAGAACGGAGCTGAGAAACACAGTTTATTATATATCAGTTAAAATCAGCTAAGGAGCCATTCACAATGGCACATGCCTATAGTCTCAGTGGCACAGAGGGCTGAGGCAGGAAGATTGCAAGTTCAAACCCAGCCTCAGTAACTTAGTGAGGCCCCAAGCAACTTAGCAAGACACTGTTTAAAAACAAAAAAAAAGTTAAAAAATAAAAAGGCTGGGGATATGTCTCAGTGGTTGAGAGACCCTGGGTTTATTCAAGTCTCAGTAACAAACAAACAAAATCTATCAATAAAAATTTCTGAAGGCTATGGCATGAATCTTCATAGAGTTCAAAAGTGCATTTAACAAGCATGCTATGCTTTAGTGGAGCACATGGAAGGAAGAGTGAGTGAGGGGAATGAGGCAGGAGGTGAGGCGCAGCAGATATAAAAGAGAACAGCATTAACGAGCTAGCCATGACTCTGGAATAGGCTGACTGTTCAGTCTCACCAGACATCTCTAGAGATACCTTATGCACTTACTACATCTTTGGGAATTTCAGCTAGGGAAGAAGAGGGAAAAAAAAAAAAAAAACCCTACTGGTCCCTGTTTCCCATTGTTCAAAGTTAGACTCCACAAGATGCTAATTCCCAGAATACCCAGGTCAAGTGCAACTTGTCTGAGACAATAAAAGGTGTCCCAGAGGTGGGAGGCACAGGGCTCTATAGGATTTTTCCAAAACAATAGCAACATGAGAGGCAGCAGCTGTGACCGGTCTCTAGGAGGCAGGAGTGGTGCAAGCAGGCAAGAGAGGCCATCATAATAGGGTTTAAGTGAACACCACAACGTCTAGACTTTTTAGTTCTTCCAGACCCATCATCATCTCCTATTTCCACCATATTTTTATTTTCAGGTTTTCATGGAGAGGGATTTGTCATTTCCTTTTAAGTACTTATCTGATGGTCTGATCCTGCTTCCAGATATTATTCCTTGTCTCTTTGACTTTATTTTTTATGTTTTTTAAAAAGTATTTTTTAGTTGTCAATGGACCTTTATTTATTTATATGTAATGCTGAGAATCGAACCCAGTGCCTCACACAAGCTAGGCAAGAGCTCTACCACTGAGATACAGCCCTAGCCCTTATTTCTTATGTTGTAACAGTAATAGTCACTATACTATAAATCTTGTATTTGAGAATCAGCACAAATATTAGTAATGATGAACATTTTTCAATTGGCTTGCCTAAGTTGTAATGTTGATTTTACTTTTTAGATACTATGTTATCCTGGGAAAATTACTTTCCTTGTCTGTAAAATCAAACACATTGTAGAGTTGTGGTGGGAAATAACCAACTAACTAACAACTAACTAACTAACTAATTAACTATATATATATATATATATATACATATATATATATATGTATATATATATAGTACTTTTAAAAAGGTCTGATATATCCTATGTATTATATAAATCACAACTATAAGATGGTTAAGAAACTTTTATTGCCAAAGGTTTTCTAACTGAACATAGTCATATCCCATACAGTCTCTTATAATTTGGGTTTGGCCAAAGAGAGAGGACTCTGCCCATCATTCAGTATAGATTCCTTGTAATAGTTAAGAAGAGGAAAGCAACAAAGGATTTGGAAGAGGAAAGAAATAATAAACAAATGGGACTTACTTAAACTAAAAAGTTTTTTTTTTTTTTTTTTTCTCAGCAAGAGAAACAATAAGAGAGGTAAATAGAGAGCCTACATCCTGGGAACAAATATTTACTCCTCACACTTCAGATAGAGCCCTAATATCCAGAATATACAAAGAACTCAAAAAATTAAACAATAAGATAACAAATAACCCAATCAACAAATGGGCCAAGGACCTGAACAGACACTTCTCAGAGGAGGACATACAATCAATCAACAAGTACATGAAAAATGCTCACCATCTCTAGCAGTCAGAGAAATGCAAATCAAAACCACCCTAAGATACCATCTCACTCCAGTTAGATTGGCAGCCATTATGAAGTCAAAAAACAACAAGTGCTGGTGAGCATGTGGGGAAAAGGGTACTCTTGTACATTGCCGGTGGGACTGCAAATTGGTGAGACCAATTTGGAAAGCAGTATGGAGATTCCTGGGAAAGCTGGGAATGGATCCACCATTTGACCTAGCTATCGCCCTTCTCGGACTATTCCCTGAGGATCTTAAAAGAGATACTGCCACATCAATGATCATAGCAGCACAATTCACAATAGCTAGACTGTGGAACCAACCTAGATGCCCTTCAATAGATGAATGGATAAAAAAAAATGTGGCATTTATACACAATGGAGTATTACACATCACAAAAAATGACAAAATCATGGAATTTGCAGGGAAATGGATGGCATTAGAGCAGATTATGCTAAGCAAAGCTAGCCAATCCTTAAAAAACAAATACCAAATGTCTTCTTTGATATAAAGAGAGCAACTAAGAACAGAACAGGAGGAAGAGCATGAGGAAAAGATTAACATTAAATAGAGACGAGTGGTGGGAGAGAAAGGGAGAGAAAAGGGAAAGCGTATGGAAATGGTAGGAGACCCTCAATGTTACACAAAATTACATAGAAGAGGATGTGAGGGGAAAGGAGGGGGAAATAAGGGAGAGAATTGAACAACAGCAGATGGGGTAGAGAAGGAAGATGGGAGGGGAGGGGAGGGGGGATAGTAGGGGATAGGAAAGGTAGCAGAATACAACAGTCACTAAATTGTCATTATGTAAAAATGTGAATGTGTCACCGATGTGATTCTGCAATTTGTATTTGGGGTAAAAATTGGAGTTCATAACCCACTTGAGTCAAATGTATGAAAGATGATATGTCATGAGCTTTGTAATGTTTTGAACAACCAATTAAAAAAAGGAAACATTAAAAAAAAGAGTAGAACTAATCACATCATTGTGTTTATCACATAGAAGACAAACAAAAGGAATATTTGCAAATAAAGACCTTTGGCCCATGGGACCAGCATTTTAACAATATTTCAGCTGTCTAATTTTATATCTAGAATTTAGCAAACACTAAAATACAAAATGAACTACATGATTTTATGGTGACTCTATGGATGAACACATTTATACATATTTGGAGTATTTAAAGGAATATAACATGCTTTCATATTTGAATAATTCTAATATTAATTATATACTACATGTGTTTATTTCTTATTCATGTTGGTATTGTTTCTTTTCTGCATAATTACTCAAAGGAGTTGAGATAACTTTTAGAATTTTGTAGTTTTTGTATTGGTAATATTACAAAATATTTTTACTATATAAAATTTGGACCCATGTCTTCATCATGAGAAACAAAGAGTATTAGTGTACTACTTGTGGTGCAACCGCAATTTAAATAAGCACATATTAAGAATTGAATATTCTCTGTTTGTCTTTTCCATTTTCATACTTATGCTTTAACACTTAGTTACATTACCAAAAATGAAATCTGTTTAAACCTCCAAGCATACATTAATTTTGGCTTGCCATTTCACTGTTACATTCTAAAAATCAATAAGTGCAGTGAGTTCTTTGAAAACTGTGCTTCTTTCATTTTTGAAAATCTATGCTGTGAACACTAAAAAAGAATAATTTGGCATGGATTCCACTTTATACAAAGACCAATTTCCATTATAACTGTATTGCCAAATTGCTTATATACAAGCTTCCAGGCAGAATTAACTTGTTATAAAAAACATGTACTAGCTCTCACTTTAGCAAACTTTGAAAAATCATCCCATAAAATTTTGCATCCTGTTATTTCACCATCTGCTGTATGGTTCAGCATCATATAACCTTTGCCATGTGTGATTGTTAAAGGACTCAATTGTATTTGCAGCTTAGGTAGGACAAATTTATCTTGATGTATTAAAAAGGTAAAATGGTTTATTTTATCTCATTTCCACAAATTGTCATATCTTTATATTTCCAATATTTATTCTGACATCAATAAATTATTCTCTACAATCATAAACCCTGACTGACATAATTCAGTAATTATATTTTACCCTACAAAATAGCTGTTTGGTAAATGCACTAGCTATAGAGAAGTGAGATATGATATCAAGTTATGCATTTGTATCTAATTTGTAACTAACATATGTAGGGGAGCTTAGACAATGTCTAAAAATGCTCTCTTATTGAATAAATGATGGCTAAACATTACTTTCCTGCATCACAACATGCATAATAAACTATCCTTACAAATTCACTCACAGTTTATCACTAGACCCTAAAAATGCTTACAAATATTGTTGTCAGTACCTGAATTATCTCTTAGGAAACTGCACGGTGAAAGCCTATTGCTTGTAAATTAAAAAGAAAAAAAATTAAATCACAGCAGGCAAGCAGAACAGGAAATGATAACAGACTCTTTCCTAACTGCCTCACCAACTATCTCATATTTAGTCAGTAGATTAAGTCATGGAAGATTAAAGCAGAAGCTTGCTCAGGGCATGTAGAAAATGCAAAATACTTGATTTGCAAAAATGTAAAGTGTAAAAGAGAAAAAATGGGTTGGAAAAGCAATCATGTTTAAGAAGTCCCCAAAGAACCTAAATATCACTGTATTATATTTTTGAGAGATTGCCATAGTTTGAAGATAACTCATTAAATCTATCAGAATAACCAGCAAGAGGGCAATCCAAGTGATAAAGCCATTCTAATGAAATGCAGACAAAGACTAAAATGAATTAAAAGTGACAAGTAAAATCCATTAGAGAACAGCTTTTAACTACTGTAATCAGAAGACGATTACTTACCTTGTCAATTAACAGCTGTGTGCCTCCTTTGCCCATAGACAAAAGATCTGGCAGTGTCACAGGGATACTTGTAAGGCATACAGAATGGGGTCACCTGAGTGGCACACAGAATATTCCTGCTTTCAAGTGAATCATCCAAACATCATTGACTATACCAAGCCCACAATTAACTATGCTTCAATGAGCTAACACTCTAGCAGAGTGAACATAGCAGTTGGGGCAAGTAATTAAAACCCAGAAATAATTGTATTTTGATTCATCAACTCCAGGAACACTTATCAACAACTAGAAATGCTCTGCTTGGGGTGAGGGGAAGAAAAATGGGAGTTGCAGAAAGGAACTATTCAGAAATTTTAACCAGGTAAAATAAAACCAGGTATGATAGCCTAGTATCCATGAAAAACAAATTATATTCTCTATTTTGGAGTTCTATAAAACTAAAAATCCAATCCTTTCTTCTGGCAATCTACTATAAATCTTAACGTAGGCAGATTAAAAAGGAAAAAAGATCTTCTCAAACGTAGACAACATCTCAATTTACAAATGTTCACCAACAAAGGCAGCATTGATTTTTCAAGAGAGCTTTGATTTTGACAAGCATATTCTAAACTTACAGAATGAATGCTGAACAGGGTTACTTGATTTGGGAAGATTAATCTAAGTAGAGTTCAAGGAAGATAAAATTGTGTACAGCATCAATTCATCCTCTTGAAAGGAAAAGAGCTATAGCATATTTTTAAGTCCATGTTTTTCTTTATTACAACAAAATTATAGCATAAATGATTGTGTACAGAATTGCCATACACCAGGTTTTCAACATTATATTTCTATTTATTAGTAACCACTTAGAAAAAATATTTTATTGAACATGAGTTAAAATCTGATCTGAAAAAGAATAATAGGAATATGCAAAATGTAAATCAAATAAAATAAATAAATAAATAGTAGTTATTCTAGGGAACCCAGTTAGAGAAAACACTTTGTTTAAATGTAACACTTATTTGCTATCTTTAAAACTTTTCAATAAAAGCATTATAGACATGAAAAAATCAGTTTCAGTAATGCATCCTGCTTACCTTCCTGACCTTTTTAATACAAAAATCTATCTCAGATTCAGAAGCACAAAAATTACATAGATAGTTGCCCAATATTAATGGAACAAGTGTGTTTGCTGATGCCTTTGAGACCAACTTCTCATGCATAGAACTGTTAAGTCTTGCCATAATGGTAATATTAGTAGCTATCATCTGGGAGGTCTAGAGTAGCCTAGTATCTAATGTGCTTGGGTGAGAGCCATGATCTGCAAACTTCTGCTTATATCTATAACTGGTTTCCATTGTATCATCCAATCCTTATTCTGCATCCCAATTTCACTGCAGTTATTCCTCTTGGGATTTGCGGTTTCTCTGGAACTCAAATCAGCTTGCTTGGATTCTATCATGCTTTCCTCCATTCCTGACCATATTCAACATACCCATCATTCCCACTCCCTGAACCTGGCAGCAGGTACTCACTGGCTATGCAACTCTCCTATAATCATGCTCCTCACATGCTCTGGGCATTGCTACTGTGGGCTACTCCATCTGTTGTGTTCTACATATAGATCAAGCTTCTTTGTATGTGATCTGGACAGCTGGACAGCTCATCATAGCCAGCCAGGCCTACACTTTGTATAGACTTTTTCTAGTCTTCAAGTCTTTTTCCCTCTATTCCCAGCATCCGCCATTTATCCAACTGTTCTCATAAGGGTTTGTAATTGAACCCACTGAACATATAATAATATGGTGAGAATTATGATCCTTTACCGATTCTTAATGTCAAGTGTCATGGGTCCAACTAATGTCTGGAGTGCAGTTACAGCCATTTATCCATCATGTGTTCCCTTCTTCTGAGAATTAATAAAAGGACAAAACTGAAGAAATATGTTGCATTGCAAGTATGAGTTTGATATGAATCAAGGTTGCTGCTCAGAATTTCTGAAAACAAAAATATCTTTAAGGGTTAAATGTCTCAATATGAGCCACCAAATTATTATCCTTAGATTATGTTACAGGAAACATTGTATTGATATTAATTTCAGTTATTTTAAAAGCATATTGGTCTTTCTAAGCTTGAAATATGACCTCAGTATGAGCAAGTCTTATTTAATCAAATAAAGATAGATACAGATTCTGAAATACAGGGGGTTTTGAAATTACAATAACCATTTGAGGAGAAACAGACAATAAGATTCTCTGAAGTGTATGATAAAATCAATGTCATTCATTCTTGTCTTGATACTTTATTTCCTTATATCCCTACTGAGCTGCTGAAAGTATAATAGAGTTTCTAACAAGTGATTAGACACTCAAAACCAGGAGAGTACATAGGGAAAAGCAAAGGAGGTTGATAAACCAAAACTATTAAAAATTTTTATTGTAAGCACTTATCATATCTTATAATGCTCATCACTACCTTTTAGAAAGTCTAAGTAATTTCATATATTCATTCAGAAAAATCTTATAATGTGCTTGTTATTGTGTATGTATGTATGTACAAATAGGCTCCATGTTATATTATCATATTTATCATTGCTAGTTCTGTTGGCATTTTATATTATATAGTAGGCTAAACTTTTTCTTTTCTTTAAATTCTTCTTATTGTAAAGAGGTATTTGTTTAAAAAGTTTACAATAATAAAATCCCATGGGCTTTCTTTACTACAAACATCTTTGCATAGAACAAAATACAGATCACTATTAAAGTACTTTTTCTGGTAATAGTAGATATTAGTCCTCAAATTGCCAATAAATGCAATTACTTATAAATTAATTATCAAGGAAATTATCAACTGCAGTTAATTTAGGTGAATAGTGGAAATGCTCTTTAAGTAGCTCATTCCCCTTTCACCCCGAAATATTTTGCATTTTTATACATATTTAAATCACTAAAGGATGACCATACGATACTGCAGCCCTGAACCAAGCATCCACAATCAGCTAATCTGAACCCCCCATTTTGCTAGGAGTAGCAGGAAAATGGAAGTGGGAGAGACGTAATTGGAGATTAGCATAAATTTGGAGAAATAGGATTGGTACTTTTCCAAACCCTGGTTAGCATAAAGTTGGACCCATAGCAATGAACAAAGTGCTATACAAACCTAGACCAACACTCTCAAGTAACACCTGTGGGGTCCCTTCTTGCCCTGTGAGAATTCTGTCTCCTTTCTCCTTTCTTCCCACATGAATACATTCTATTCTTTTGTACTAAAAAATAAATTAAAATTACTATATATATTTTATATTAAATAATGTGATGTTCTGGAGCACCATATTTTACCAAATAAGACTTGATTTTGCTTTTAGCTACTGAACACAGCATCACAGGTTAAATTAGTAAAAAGAAAAATAATGGTAAAATTTTAGAATTAGGAATAATATACTGCCATCTCCCTTCCACCCATATCTACAACATGTTGATAACTGACATGAGTTTTATTTTTGTTTTACTTCATGTGGGTCATTGTGCATAATCAATTTCTGCTCTTGTTTTTGTTTGTTTGTTTGCTTTTGTTTTGCTATACTGGGGACTGAACCCAGGTCCTTGCACATGGTAGGTTAGTGCTCTACTACTAAGCTATACTCCCAACCCCTACAATCTTTTTCACTTTAGTATAGAAAAGATTAAAAGAACTTTTTTTTAAACCTTTGGATTTAAATAAAAAATTAAAAGGGAATATTAGGGGAATATGACCATTGGAAAAAAGAAGTGACCAAAATACATATAAAGTAAAGAATGTTTAAGACTAATGTGTATACCTTATAATTGGGATGACAAGAAAACTGTGGATAAAGTATAGAGAGTTTTTAGATCTTATTTTTTATTATTTAAATTATCTATTTTGCATTTGATCATACATTTATATTTAAGCTTAAATATTAAGATGACTTTTCAGTAAACATTCTTCACTTTTTAAATTTCACCAGAGTTATTATTATTGTTCTTACTTTTATTATTGTTATTAGATGGCATTTATTAATGATTTGTAAAGAGTATTTACAAATTTATCTTCACATGAGGTAGAGTAATATTTTTATCTTTCATAGAGTGATAAATACTCTGTATATCTTAAAAACTTGATACAATTTAAGTTTTGAATCTTACAAGATGAAAAAAAACACAATTATATAAAATTCATTTCCTATCCCATCAAGAAATAATTCTTAGACTTGGAGAACGACAGAGCTTCCAGGAAACTTAGAAATAATTTAATCAAATTCATGGAATGTGAAGGAATTAAAGATCCTTCCTTGGATTTGATGAAAGAAATAGGTTTCAGAAATATAGGTTTCATACAAGAAACTAAGGTATAACCAGTAGAAAATAGAGTCATTTGCTGTCCATAGGTCATCAACAAAATTATCTATAACACTCAGATTGAGCAAGATAAATCATTTTCTCAAATGAAATGGAAAAGTGAGAAGAGTGGATGCAGTTAGACTTTTTTAAAAGTGAAAGGATGTGAGAAAAATCCATCTTCCAAAGATCAACATGAGTAATCCATGAGAATACCCAAGTATAACCAAATGATTTTCACTTTTTTTAAAACTAGGGATTTAACCCAGGGCACTCAGCCACTGAGCCATATCCCCAGCCCTTTTTATTTTTTATTTCGATACAGAGTCTCACTGAACTGTTTTAACACTTTTGCTGAGGCTGGCTTTGAACTCACAATCCTCCTGCCTCAACCTCTGGAGCCATTGGGATTACATACATGTGACACTGTGTCCAGCCTTGATTAACTTTTGATGGCCTATTTTTTTAAATTTCTTGTTCACCTCCTTCGACTACTGAGTTCAGATCTGGGTAATATGTTGTGCTAATTGCTATTTCATAATAACGAACAAAACCAGCCTTAGAACATCACAAATTTGAAAAGCTTGGAAGAAAAGGATGAATTTCTCAATACAAAAAATCTTCATTAAACCATGAGGAGATAGAAAACCTGACTACTCTTTTAATGTACAATGAGTTTGAGTCAGTAATAAAATTTCTGCCCAAAAGAAAAAGCCCAGGATTGGATGTCTTCACGTTTAATTTTAACAAAGGTTTAAAGAAGAATTAACACCAACTTTTTTTTCAAAATATTGAAAAGGAGAGAATTCTACAGAATTCATTCAAACTCCTTCTATGAGCCCAGCATTACTCTGGTTCCAAAATAAGACAAAGACACGCGAAGGAAAAGAAAACTAAATACTTGATTAACAGAGGTGCAAAAGTTCTTAATGAAACAAAAGCATCCTGAATAAAACAGCACATCAAAAAGATCATACAGCACCATAAAGTAGTATTTATCATAAGGGTACAAGGATGGTTCAATGTGTGTAAATCAATACATGTAAGACATCACATCAATATAATGAAGGCAAAACACATATTATCACCTCTATAGATGCAGAAAATAGTGTATAAATCTCATCATCCTTTCATGATTAAAAACTCAACAAATCAGGCATAGTAGGAATGCACTTCAACATGATATAAACTATAACTGACACACATCCTACATCATGCTGAATGAGGAAAATCTGAAAGTGTTTTCTTTAAGATCTGAAAGAAAGCAGGTACATCTACCTTCACCACTGTTATTCAACATAGAGGTAGAAGTCCTAATGAGAGAACTCAGGCAAGAGAGAAAGAAACAAAGAAACAGAGAAAGAAAGAATAGGAAGGGGAAAGAAAGAATCTAAATTGGAATGGAAGAATGGAAGAAGTCAATTATTCCTGTTTGCAGAAGATATGATTATATGTAGAGAAAAATCAAAAGACTCTATCAAAGGGGGGAAAAACTGTTAGAAATGATAATGAATTCAGTAAGGTTGCAGGATGCAAAGTCAACACACAAAAATAAGTCCTGTTTTTGTATACAGATAATGAGCTTGCTGTAAAAGGAATCAAGAAAGCAATTCTATTTACAACAGCTAATAAAACAAAACAAAACATACCAAAAATTTTTCTTTTTCCTAAGAGTAAATTTACCCAAGGAAATGAAAGATCTTCACAATCAAAATTATAAAACACAAATTAAAGACATTGAATAATACACAAAAGAATGAAAAGACATCATTAGTTCATGAATTGAAGAATTAATATTGTCAAAATGTTCATACTATCCTAAGCAAATTGAAAATTCAATGGAATCCCTGTCAAAATCCAATGAGATTCTACGCAGAAGTAAACAATTCTAAGATTCACGTGGAACCACAAAAGACCCCGAGTACCCAAAGCAATCCTGAGCAAAACAAACCAAACTGAAAACATCAAAATACCTGACTTCCAAACATTCTACCATAATACTAGCATAAAAACAAATATGTTGACCATGAGACAGAACAGAAACCCGTGAATTAAATCCATGTACTTGCAATCAATTGATTTTTGAAAGTATGCTGAATAAATATTGGAGAATGAGAAATCTCTTCAATAAATGGTGCTGTGGAAACTGAATATTCATGTGCAGATGAATGAAATCAGATCCCTTTATCTTACCATACATAAAATATTGATTCAAAATGAATCAAAGACCTAAATATCAGGCCTAGAAAATATTAAACTACTAAAAGAACACATAGGGAAAATAATTTAAGACCTTGGTATGAAGAAAGATTTTTATAAGACTCCCAAATAACAGGCAATAAATGTAAAAATAGACAAATGGAATTAAATCAAACTAAGAAGCTTCTGCACAGGAAAGGAAAGGAAACAACAAAATGAAGAGACAACATGCTGAATGGAAAGAAAATATTTGCAAAGTATTCATCCAAAGAAGGATTGGTATGCTTAATATATATGGAACTCAAATAACTCAAGAGAAAACATTCAATAAAAATGGGCAAATGATCTGAATAGACAGTTCTCAAAAGAAGTTATTTAAAAGGTTCACAAGTATATGAAAAACTACTGAACATCACTAATCATCAGGGAAATGCAAATCAAAACCACAATGAGATATAATTTCTTCCCAATTAGAATGGTAATTATCAAAAAGGCAAAAAATGAAATGCATTCTGTTTTATATAACAAACTAGAGTAAATAAATAATTTTTTTAAAAAAGACAAAGATAACAAATGCCAGTGAGAATGTGGAGAAAGGAAAATTCTAACACACTGTTAATTAAACTGTAAATTTTATGTACAATTATGGAAAACAGAATGGAAGTTGAATTGAATTTGCTCACCAGGAAAGGGGAATATTCCTCAGGATGTATAACCAACGGAAAGGTGGCTGCAATGACATGGCTTCCATAGATGAAGGGCTTAGTCATAAAGAGTGACTGCATCACTATCGCTATCCTTATTAATCAGAATCCTATCAGTCATAGAAGGATGAGTGCTCCTAGGATTGAAAGAACTTATTATAGTTTCTCCTACCCTAAACAGGAAGTATAACTTCCTAAAGAGGATGCTATTATGTTCAGTCCTGATTATTGCTACTATAAATAACCCAAATACAAACAGCTATCATGTATTTCTTTCAATATGTTATCTACAATGATCCTGTAAGGCAAATGAGCACATGATATGGTAGTTTTCTCAGGTGAATAGACTGAATTTCATCCTCACTTAAAAATGACAACTGCTCTCCTTGTAAATCTCTCAAATTATAGGATTTTGTTGAGATTTATTTTAAATACATCCAAACTGACTACTTCTCACTACCACTACTACTGTAGTATACACCATCTTCCTCTGATATTGAAACTCCTTCTAATGAGTTTCTCTCCTTCTGGACTTGCCTACCTTCAGTCTATTCTCAACCCAGGAGCCGGAGTGATCCAGTACAAATATAAGTTAGATAATGTTATGCCAATGCTCAAATCCTTCACTGTCCATGTCAACTAAAATGTTAAGGAGAGTCTCATAAAGATATAGTGTTTATTAGTTGTATTTGAAGTATCTAAAGCACATTGTATCGTCCCTAAATTCAAAGAGAAACAGGAAAATGCCAAGTCCTTGAACGCTCCCTTTTTGTTCTCCCAAACCTAACCAAGTTGAAGAAACAATGAAAGCAAACCTGGACTGAAAAGGCCAGATGCATGTTAGATTATGGACACTGGCTTCCTCTTATGCACACTGGGAACTAGGGCACATTAGTGCTATCTGTAGAAAGCTACTTTCTTGCATGTACAACAGGATAGCCATTCCTTGTGATGCTGGTCATATCAGCAAACTAAGCATACCGAGTAAGCTAATGCTGATAATGTCACTTCTTCTTCAGCCTGACATATAAAACTCCTCTCTCAGTGGGGACTGCCAAGAAACAGAGGGCACTGTGGAAAGGGCACGTGTCACTTCTCCAGCTGGCTGCCACTAAACAAAGCATCACGAGGGAGAGGAGGTACTGCTTGTCTGAGCACAGTGGAGGATGGAAGTGCTACCTGTTCAGAATGATACTATTAATTCTGTGGAGTAGTGGGCTGTGGATTTGACACACCCAATGGGTATTTACCAAGAGGAGGTGCTTAATATTTATTGAATAAATAATTAAAGCTCCCAGATGTTGAGTCATTTACCGTGAGCCATATGCCCAAGAGAGAAGGGTTCTATTCAAATCAAGGTCTCTTATTTCATGGTATTTTACTTATTAATTTGTGACACTTGCCTAACTTTCTTATGTGGCACTTATTATCAACTTCAGACAGAACGGCCAATTATAAAATATTCATACTAAATTCTGGCTGTCTGTAGAGAATAGTCCTCCAGCTCCAACTGGATCATATAAGTCTTGTTCTAGAACTACTGCCTAAACTGCAGTTCTATTAGTCCCCATTCCAAAATGATGCCTCTGATCTTGTGGCCTCAATGAAAATGTAGTTTTTGCTAAATAGGTATGCATATTTTGATAAATCAATGGGGATTTGGAAGCTGAAAGAGTTATGGATTTTTAAAAAATTAAAAGTATAAAAGCAGGGGAAAAGTACCACACCACTACTCCAGAATCATCATAAAAACTGGCCCCATGGTCCACCTCCTTTTATCTCCTGAATGAGATAGCTGCCTTGATCTAGCTCCTACAGTCATGGTGATAATCCAACGGAAACTTCTAAAAACTTAAAATAATTTTTCTAAGAAGTATAATGGTGAAAGGGAAAGGAAGGGACTTGAGAAGCTAAAACTAGAGATACTTTTGGAGGCAATTGAAAAGTTTTAGTTAGAAAATATATAAGAGGGATAGTAAGTGCTTGAAAGGAAAACAAAGTTCTAGCTAAAATGAAATACTGGGATTTTTTTATATTTCCCTAACCCCTTATTTTATTCATGTAATTGTAAAATATTTAGATAAGATTGTAGGGAGAGGAAAACCCCCAGGTTCCTTTGTCGTAGTAAATATCCTTCACTGATGTGAATAAAACTTCATGAAAACCTATGTATAAATAGAGAACGGTGAGAAAACAAACACATTTTATAGACAAAATAAGAAAGGATTCAACTTTCTTAACACATTTATTCCAAAGACTATGGTATAGTGACCTTTAGAGGATACAGCAAATTAAAAGCATGGCCAATAATTCCCAAGATTCTTACTTGGGTATTTTCAGTGAGCAAATGCTACATCAAAAGGAGAAAAAAATCGCTTTTTTCCTAAACATAAAATTTCTGATTAAACTTTACTCCCCTCAATTCAGTGACATAGTAATACAGGAAGTTTGCAAAAGTTAGTGAGATCCACTTTACTAATGGGAACTTCTTTGGAAACTGGAGGCATTCTAACTCATTCTCCTATAACTAGATTTGTAAACATTAAATATTAATTGATAAAATCATGTCCTTTTCACTTGGAGTAGTTGTGGAACAGTTCGATTAGAATAAGGCCTTCAATCATTTATTATGGTGATTCTGGGATAGTTTTGGCTCTTTTCCTCTGCTCTTTTAATTTCAATTTTTAAAAAAATCTATAACACTATCTGCTTATTACAGAAACTATTTTAATTCTAACAGAATGTTCACTTGATTAACCTGAATAAATGTGAGGATAATAGTTCAATAAACTGTCATAAAATAAAGTTTCTACTGTGGCTTTCTTAAAATTATTTTTGAGGTAGGTAGTATTTTAGACGCTTTTAAAAATACTGCTATAGTTAAGCTCTTTCAATGTTTATTCACTTGGTTTCATTTAAATCCTCCTGATTTGCTTAAGAAAGAGAAAACATTAGAGAAGCTAAAATAAAATTTATCATCCAAAAGATGTAGTTAGGAAGATACAGTGTTTCTAATATAATTGTAATGACATTTTAAAGTGCCATTTTTTAAAAAGTAGCTTCAAATTCATGGATTTTAAAGTTATATTTTTGAACTTTAGAAGAACATTTACAAGAAGATTTTCTTCCTTCCTTTTTGTTACTTTAAGAATCTTACTCAAGAATAATATGTTTAATTAAATATCTCTCTCAAAGCAATACACAATAAAAACAAAGATTATTCATATTTAAAATCTTAATTAAAAATTTAAAAAGTATAATTTTTGTACATGATTTTATATCTCACAGATCTTAGGAATGTCTATGTTTATCAAAAAATTGTCATCCACTTTTATTTACTTTCCTCATTCACTAAGATTCCATGATTCATAACTTGAAGCAATAACCCCCTGCCAAAAATCTATAATCCCTTACCTCTATGCTTTATTCTTTCCCTTCTCATCTGAAATTCTCTAGCTGTAGATGATCCCAAGACTCTGCTTTGAATCAATTCACACAATAGGATTGATTAATTGTTGACTACAGAGACAGAGAAAGCAACATCAAAGGAGCATTGGACACTGGCTGTGTAGCTGAGTCTTTACTATTCCTTTTTCAAATATCCTTCATTCTCCACCTAATTGCAGTCCCTATATATGCCCTCTGGTCTGTTGATTTTATCATTAAATATATTGTAGAGAAATTGAAACCATTAGGAAGGACCATTTTCATTGACTTCATAGAGTAGACATACCCATTTGCTCTACTTCTGTGCTGTTCTTCCAAAGACCCTATGTCCAGCAGTGCTTCCACTTTCAACCCCTTCTGTTCTCAGGCAAAGATCCTAACCACCTTTATTTCCCTTATGTCTCCACCCACTAAAAATCAATTAAAACCCTCCTGTCAGTTTACAAATATCCTTAAGCTGCTACCATTTTTAACAATGGTTTTGGTATCACATCACTCTGCTAATAACTGCACATTATTTTACCCAAAAATTTCTCCTAAGAATAATTCAGTAACAATTTCATTAAACATCACAATCATATTATCAAGAGCTATTTGGATCTGACTGAATTACTCACTAGTATTTTTCTTACACATATAAGAAAGGCTCCTTAAGCTGGTATTTCATTCGCGTGGAGTATGTTTTTGTTTTGTTTTGTTTTTTTCCTGGAAAGTGAGTGCAGATTATTTTAATCCCACTCTCGGTGGTGCAATACATCTAATTCAAATTGGCAAAATAATTGCAATTTACTGGCCCCTGTAAATGAACTGGAAGGAGGGAGTTTTGTTTCAGCCATGACTGTTTCCAGATACTTAACTAATACCAGTATTCTTCCTTTACTCATTTCTCATCTTTACTTCAGTGTTTTTCTTTTTTAACCCCTAAAAAGTAGCACTTCCCTTGTGATGGCCCGTGGCAGTTCTATAGATTGAATCATTCTTTTAATACTAACAAAAAGTTTAGGGTAACACCTAATCTCTGACATGAATTACACAGTCTCTAAAGGATCAATCTCTGTAACATGAAAGAAGGAATTCTGAGGAGGTCAACTTCTTGAATCATGTCTGAACTTCTGTGAACAAAGTTTGAAATAGAGAAAAAAAGAAGATTTTCTAATATAGTAGTGCACTTTATCTGAAAATTTGCTTCGCAAAGTTTGAGTCACCTGTGTTTCAGTATGGTCCAAAATATTAAATGGAAAATTGCAGAAATAAACAATTCATAAGTTTTAATTTTTACACACAGTATTTCTGAGTAGGATGATGAAATCTAGCAACATTCTCCTTTGTCCCGCTGGGACATGAATCAACCTTTGTCCAGTATATTTATGTTATATATGCTGCCCACCCATTTGTCACATAGTAGTTGTGTTGGTTATTAGATCATCCATACTGGTATTGTAGTACTCAAGTAACTTTTATTTACTCAAGAATGACCCCAAAGTGCAAGAGTAGTGTTGTTGGCAATTTTATTACAGGATATTGTTATAATTCTTACATTTTATTATTATTGTTAATCTCCTACTATGACTAATTTTTAAATGAAACTTAATCATAGATATGCAAGCATAGGAAAAAATAGTGTACATATAGTACATATGGTACTAGTTGTGGTTTCACACATCCACTGGGGGTATTGAAACATATCCTGTGCATGTCAGGGAAAACTAATGTAAGAATTAAATGCCCAGTGATTAAACATAAATCAGTAGATCAAAATTGTTTAAAGATCTACAGACAAAGGTTATGTTATAGATGAGTTCTACATAACATCTAAGAAGATAAAATTCTGCTGCTATCAAATATCAAATTTTATAGTACATCAAGCAAAACCAATATAATAAAACTTAAGAAAGTTTATACAAAATAGAACAATAGAATACTTTCTTTTACTTGGGAAATAGCAAAAGTTCTAAAAATTTAGAATTGAGCAGCATATAAAATAAAAAATATTCAAGAATTGTCTGATTAGGAAACCTAGCAAAATAAAGGGAATAACATAATTACATCGGCATGTTTAAAATAACTAGATAAAAATAATCATCCAATTCCATTAAAAACTTTAATTAGAATAGAAATAAAATGAATTACTTTTTCTACTGAAAAATCTATTATACTCAGTATTTTTTTTTCACTTTAACACATTTGAAAACTCTTCTCCTAAGTAGGGAATGAGTTATCTTATGAATTCATGCCTCCTTCAGAAACAAATAAAAAAAATTACTTCCCAAGCTGAACTTATTAAAGACTGTTATACAGAATATAAAACCAAGTTCTACAAATCAGTGAGGAACTCAGTCAAGGGGGTTCTTGGGTATTCATGCTGACTTCTAGGGCCTACTAACTGATTTCAGATAAAACCAGTCTTTTCAAATTTTCATTAACACATTTAAACAGAAATACTAAAAATGTGCCTAGATTCTATTATTTGGTCAGTTTTTAATAATGGATCAACAGTCATCACATCAAACTTTGTTCTCCATAATCTCTGATTGAAGACTGTGAATTTCTCAAGTTCTTTAAACTCTCTGACCTGAACTCATTTCTAATATTTTATAACCCCAGTACATTTATTAGTTTCTTCTTTACTATACATGAGAAAGTGAAAATAAAAATAGCTCATATTTGAATTCCCAAGCAGATTTATTCTCTCTCTTTGTATATCTTTATTCTCTGAGTAAGTTGAAATCAATAATAATAATAATAATAATAATAAAAGAAGAACCACTGAATTGTTCTTTTATTAATTATTGTTGTGACTAATTGTTGTGTGGGAAATTCTACTCCTGATATCAGTTTTATATATATATATATATATATATATATATATATAGCAGTTATATTTATAACTGCTATATATATAGTTATAAATGTATATATGTAACATATATATATATATACTCATACTCATATATATACATGCTCACTCATACTCATATATATATGCTCATATATGTATGAGTACATATTTTTATAATCATGCCTTTGCCCAAGTGTCTTACCTCTCAATCTTCAATCATATGAAATGACCCTGACCTTCTAAACTTAAAATCATTGGAGACAGAGGCATAAATTAATGTCTTTGTCAAAGCATTAGTTAATTAATGAAATGTACTGATTGAACCAGTCTTTACACTATTTTGACATCTTATCAGAAATGCGGGAAGTGACTTTTAAGATAGCAAGAAGTTCTCTTTCTCTGCAAATGGAGACTTGAAGACCCATTTATTTGAGGAGGGGTATGCTGAACTATCTCCTTTGGTTTGAAGGAAAAAAAGCATATGGTCTATTTGACTTCATAAAAGTTTCACATAAAATTTTCCATAAAAGCTAAATCTTACTTAGTTCTTACTATAAGCCAGGCAGAGTGCTAAAAATTGGTTCCGCTGTATCTCATTTATTTTTCACAACAAGCTAAGGAAGCACATTATATTATCATCATCTCTGGATAAAGAATCCATGGCTTAGAGAACTTAACTGACTTTCTCTGAGTTCACAAACTGAGAAGTAATAAAGATGGCATTAGCCAGTAGTCTGTTTCTAATGTGTAACCCATCTCTCTGCATAAAACCCTCCAGAGTATAACATTGAGCTGGGAATCAAATATGAAGCTCTTATCATGATCTGAGAGCATCCTGAATTCTTGATTGGCCCCTACCTTGTCCCATGTCAACTCATTCCAAGTCTATCCCAGTCATCTGGATCAATTTTATGTTTCTCAAACTTGACAAGTTCTTTCTCCAACAGCAAAAATATTCCTGGATGTTTTAGGTCATAGTACCTGAAATGACTTCTATCTGCACCCTCTCCTGCATTCCCATAAATAAGTTTAATCTTTGTTCACTTTTTCATTTTTCTTAATAGCACAGAAAATAATCTAAAATAAAACTTGTTTGTATGTTTGTTTGCTATTTATTGTGTCTCTGGAAAACATGTTCTGGAAGCAAGTATCAGAATTACAAACTATTCAACCCTTTGGACACAATAATATTGCTCCTACTCTAGGGAAAAAAATGTAATAGTAGTAGTTAATATTTACAAACATTAATTTTGTGGCAGGTACGTCAGTAACTGTTTCATGCATCACTTACTTAACTCTCACTCTAATCCTACCGGTATGCATTATTATTATCTTAATTTTAAGATGAAAATTACTGAAACATTGTGAAGAGAAAAAAACTTTTCAAGGTCATTCAAATATTAAGTGTTTAAAAACTGAGTTTATCAAACGCTAGCCTCTATTTTTTAAAGTATAGTGGTCAATACAGGAAAAACAGCTATTAAAAGCTATATGGGGCTGGGGTTGTGGCTCAGAGATAAAACGTTCACCTAACATGTGTGAGGCACGAGGCTCAATCCTCAGCATCACATAAAAATAAAATAAAGATACAAAAACAATATGACACATTATTTCCACTAATGTAAAGATTGAATGTAATTTACATATCCAAAATATAGTTTACATATTCCTGAAAATGGAAAGTGTTTAGCCATTGATATAGTTTTCATAAATATCTTAGGATGACATTCAAAATGCTTATTGAATATTAAGGTAAAAAGTTTTGCCTGTGATACAATTATAAAATTGAAAAAAAATGCATTAAAAGACAATGAAGAGAATGAATCAAATAGTGATTATGCTTGCACAACTATACTATGCAAATTTATTTTTTTCTCTTTTTAAAATTTTTCTAATTATCCTTAATAATCTCATAATACTTCTACAATGGTGTGATTTTTAATTTCACATACACAGCCTCTCTTGAGACACTTAGATTTTAATGATACATGAGTTTTTCTCCCAGGGGAAGGGCCTTGACCTTTTTAAGCTTTATACCGCATCAAACTCTATTTAATTGAACCCTTCTAGGTAAAAAGGCATAAAGGATTTGTTTAGTCACCTTGCCCATAGTCATGGCACACAGGCTTCTATGTCTCCTTGTTTCATAAGCACAGACACATTGCTTATAAACAAGCTGATCCTGAAGATTTTCCCCCCTTTTTCTTTTGCCCATGGGGTCCTGGTAGAGTCTCAGCTAGTTTCGTTGTATGAAAAGTACCTGCTCTTCCTTTCTGCTGTCCAATCACAAGCCTTGTTCAATAAATTCCCTGCAACCAGCCATGAGAACAGAATTTAGGGAAGCTTTTTCAAAGTTACTGCTCACTTCCTCTGGGGAACAAACTCAGCTTAGTCTCCAATCTTGGAATCTGTTTTTAAAACAGGCTTAGGAAGACGTGTCTGTGTTCCTAGTGTTTGTTCTTCACAGCCAGATGTTCTAGACTCTTTTCTCAGTTACATATTCTGGATGACTTTTTAATTAATCTATGTATACAGTTTTTGATACTTTGATCCTCATTCACTCTGCAGATTTGTAAATGTTAGATAACACATTTTAAAACATTACAGAATGATCTATCACATACAAATATTATAGTACATACAGTCCATGACAGTATTTCTTTCTCTGCCAGTACCTTGCTTTCTATAGTGCAATAATAACTGCCTTACATGAAACAGCATTAGAAATGTGTAAAGGTAACTTTTTTAAAGTTCAAGTGTTTGTTTTAAGTAATGCAAGCATACCTCAGAGATATTGCTGATTTTGTTCCACTGCAGTTGAGCAAATATCATAATAAAGTGAGTCATGTGGGTTCTCAGTGCATATATGTTATTTTTATATTATATGATAGTCCATTAAGTGCCCCCAAAGCATTAAATCTAAAAACCACTATAAATACCTTAAATGAAAATAATGTACTGCTAAAAATACCTATATTATATCAAAATATCTGATTATCTGAGAAAGTTCTAATATTTTTGATTGTGGAGGGTGAGGCTTTGGTTGGTGAAGTTTGGGGTGGCTATGTAATACATTTCTTAAAATAATAATAATTTTTTTACAATGAGATTGAAGTTTGCTTTCCTGAAAGATTTCTATGCAGCATGCAATGATATTTAGCAGAATCTTATTCACAGCAGAACTTCTTTCAAAATTAGAGCAATCCTTTTGAACCCTGCTACCGCATTATCAACTAAGTTTGTATAAAAGTCTAAATCATTTTCTCTCATTTCAAGAATGTTCACAGCATCTTCACCAGGAGTAGCTTGTATCTCATCATACTGCTTTCTTTCCTCAACTCCTCATCTATTAAATGTTTATCATGAGATTTCAACAATTAAATCACATCTGTACGCTCATTTCTCTTGTTACTTCCACCACATATGCAGTTTTCTTGAAGTCTTGAGACCCTCAAAATCATCCATGAGGATTGGAAACAACTTCTCCCAGTCACCTATTAATGTAGATATTTTGATCTCCTCCAATGAATCATGAATGTTCTTCATGAAATATAAAATGGTAAATCATATCCAGGGTTTTAATTTCCATTGCCCAGATCCAACAGAATCACTATCTATGTCAGTTTTAACTGAAATGTATTTATTAAATAAAAGACTTGAAAGTCAAAATTATTCCTTAATCCACGAAGTACAGAATGATACCTTGGTAGCAGGCCCGAAAGCAGCATTAATCTTGTAGTACATCTCTGTAAGAATTCCTGAGTAGCTAGGCAAATTATGAATAAGCAGCAATTTTTTGAAATAATTTTTTTTTTCTGAGTAGTAGGTCTCAACAGTGGGCTTAAAATATTCAGTAAACCATGTTGTAAACAGATGTGCTGTCAGCCAGGGTTTGTTGTTCAATTCATAGAGCACAGGCAAAGGAAAATTCTTACAATTCTTAAGGACCTTTGGATTTTCAGAATGGTAAAAGAGCAATGGCTTCAACTTAAAGCCAGGCATTGATGTCTCCTCTATAGTAATGTAAGTCCTAGATGGCATCTTCTTTTATGTCTGTTCACATACTTTGAACATCTGTTGTGTAGGGCGACCTTCACCAATGACCTTAGTCAGGTCTTCTGGAGAGCTGGCTGCTACTTCTACACCGGCACTTGCTGCTTCACCTTGAACTTTTACATCTTGGAGATGGCTTTTTTCCTATATCTCTTGAACTAACTTCAGACTTATTTTACAGCCTCCCTACCTCTCAACCTTTGTAGAATTTAAGAGAGTCATTGCCTCGCTCTGGATTAAGTTTTGCCAAAAGGAAATGTTGGTTTGCATCCATTGTATCCAGTCCATAAAAAAACTTTTCCCAGTAGCAGCAATAAAAATGTTTTCTTTTTTTTTTTTTTTTTTTGTCTTACTAGGGATTGAACCCTGTGCATAGTAGGCAAGTACGCTACCACAGAGTTAAATTCTCAATTCTTTTGTTTTTAAAATTTTGAGATAGGGTCTTGCTATGTTGTTGATGTTGATCTTGAACTTGTGATACTCCTGCTTCAGCATCTGGAGTCACTGAGATTACAGGTGTTTAAAACACCATCTGGCTGTTTTACTTATTTTTCATGTGTTCACTGAAGTAGCACTTTCAATTTCCTTCCAGAAAATTTCCTTTCTGTTCACCACTTGGCAACTACTTGGCACTAGAGGCCTAGCTTTTTTTTTTTTTTTTCCAGCCTCTCTTGACTTTTGATATGCCTTTCTCATTACACAATTCAATCACATCAATTCAATCACTGTCATTTCTAGTTTTCGATTTAAAGTGAGAGATGCAACTCTTTCTTGCACTTGAACACTTAGAGGCCATTGTAGGGTTATTAATTGGCCTGATTTTAATATTGTTGTATCTCATGGAATACGGAGGGCTGAGAAGAGGAAAAGAGACAGGGAATGGCAACTAGGTAGAGTAGTTAGAAAACATGCAACATTTATCTGTTAAGTTTGCCATCTTAGAAAATGTGGGTGTGGCTCATGGTATCATCAAATAATTACAATAGTGATTTCAAAGATCACTAATCACAGATCACTATAACAGAGTAATCATGAAAATTTTGAAATATTGTGAGAGTTGCAAAAATGTGACACAGAGAAATGTAGTGACCACCTGCTATTGGGAAAATGATGCCAGTAAACTTGCTTGACACAGTGATGCCTCCTTCAACTTGTAAAAAATACTATATTTATAAAGCTCAATAAAGCTAAGTTCAATAAAATGGGGCATGCATACATATTAATACTTTTGATCAGATTCATTATGTTTACATAAAAATCAACGAATAAGTGAATAGAAGAATTTGTAAATCAGTAATAACACCAGAGAGATGTTTTCTAATGACATTGTTTCTACTTCATACTCATAGGTCATGTGACTTAATTAGGCCAAGTGCACTAAAAATAATATCATGCTCAGTAATATATATTTTAAGTGTTTATACTCATATATAGGTAAAAATGGGACATGTTATTATAACTTTCAAAAGATCCAACTTGCAGTATTTTTCTCAGTTATCTAAGGTTGGCTTAATGATTTTCCAACAGCAGTTCAAAAGGTCAAAGGATTGATGTAAATAAAAGCAGCAAGTCTATTATCTGGTGTGAAATGGTTGATATTTAACTCTTAAATACTAACACTTGTAAACCCTCTCATCCATACACCATTAAAACATTTTGCATGGATTATCTCATTTAGATTCTTTTAACATAAATTCTCTAAATGCATCATAGTTCACTAATGTATCTAAAATTACACGAGGAAGCCTGAATTTGAATCCCAATTGTGTGACTTTAGAAATCCTGGGTTTAACTTCTAGTTTTAACCTACTCCAATCTTAGGATTTTTTCCATAGGATACATAGGAAGCTAATAAGCTTATGAGCATGAATGTCAAGAGGATGCATCCAACTCTCCAACTCTCACTGTTCCACAAAGGGGCAACTTTAGCCAAGAACACAAAGTATTGCCACAGGCTTTTGATATATCAACTTGGCTAGGTCAAGCTTGAGAAAGGAAGGGAAGGGTGCATTTATATCTTCCTCCAGCTATTCAATGAAACACTAATTGAGGTGCTGCTGACTTTTGCAGAAATAAAATCTCTGACTACCTGCACTTAAACAAAGGAGATTATCCTTGATAGGCCTGACCTCACCAGGTGAGCCTGTAAAGGGGCAATACCTTGTCCTGGTGATAAGAGATTACAAAGAAGACCTAGGTATAAAATTTCTACCCCTACTCTGAAGTTCCCTTCCTATCTACCTGCCTCTTGATTTCACAGTTGCTTAATCAGTATCTATACATAAGTACATAAGCCATTTTTTTATTCTCTCTCTTTCCCTCCCTCCTTTCCTCCTAGTAGGTAGATTAGGTACACAGAGAGACAGACAGATAATGGGCTTCTGTGATTGAAACTGATTGGTACAAGTTTTGTCAGTATAAGATCTTAATGTCATCCTCTTTAAACTGTATATAGAGAGATTTAGATATGAAAGTAAATATTTAGGATGAGAGAAAACATCAAAAATTAAAGTTTTAGTTGCTGACAAACACCAGAAATATGACAGAAATCAGAATAATGATTCATTTTTTATTATGTACTGCCTGCTATAGTTTTAAAACACTTTTTGTCTACAATTTTTAACTACATATTCCTTAATTGTATTTCATATGACAAAATTCTGGTAATAACATTTTTCTATAAAGGTAATTAGATAGTTCAATCTGTCCTCTAACTTACTGATTAAAATTTATTTTCTATTAAGGATATTTTTGACCAGGTGTCAGTGAAAATCACATTTGTCACTTATAATTTCAACCTCTTCAATATTTGCAATAATTTTCTACAGAACTGCTTTAGGCTGCATATGTTCTGAGATATGATTCTTCTCCACAATATGTACCATTCTATCACTTACCAAAGCTATGTTCTTATTGCAGTATGATCCTTGGTATAGTACCTTCAAGGCACAATGTTGAATGTGTTAGCACAATAAACAGTAGAACTAATACTCATTAATACATACATCCCATTAAGATCAAACCAAATTTTCCTTGTTAATATATGGCAGAAGGGTTAAAAAGACTTATTGTATATGGGATATCTTACTTCTACAAATTGTACATAAACATGTACAGTGTAGTGAATATTGGCTCCCCCAAGATGTTCACTTCCTAATTTCCCAACCCTATGCAAATGTTCTTACATACAAAAAAGTCTACAGATACAATCACATGCTTTGAAATGGGGGGATTATTCTGGATTATCAGGAGGTGGGCTTATGGGAGACAAAAGTGTCCTTATAAAAGGCAGGCAGGCAGATCAGAGGGAGAGAAGGTATAGGAGGACTGAAGCAAAAGTCTGGATGGATGTGAAGAAGCAGCAATAAACCCCAATGATCACCAGCAGCCTCTAGAAGCTGGGAAAGGTAAGAAAATAGATTCCCCCACCCAGTCAAAGTCTTTTCTTGTCAACACTCTGGCTTTAGATTGTGACTTCTAGACATGTAAGAGAACATATGGGTGTTTTAAGTACTATATGGCAATGTGTTAAAGCAGTAATAGGAAGATAATACACACATATTCATTGCTGTATTGTTATTGGGACCCCTTAAGGGCATGACAGGGGCTTTGTATTGTTGAGCAGTTCTGAAGCTTCAGTTTCATCTTATCATCCAATACACATTGCCTATTCTGCCACTTATGGTGTGAATACTACTGAGGCCAGTGATATTTACTACCAATAATTAGTGAGGACCAAAGATAATTATAAGGAAACAATTAGCTTGTTAAAGGCAAATTTGTTATAAGAAAAGGAATTATTGCAAACATTCTACCATGCATATGGCGCCCTCAACCAGAAAGAGTCCTAAAGGTCAGACACTTTAAATCAGGGTAAAGTTCAGGATTTCTGTCCTATGATCATATGAATAGTCTTCTCTAAAGCAACAATTAATGAATAAAGATGTAAGTTCTAATCCAAGTCACATCTAAAGCTTACTTAGCTTTCAACTTTTCAGTTGTGTGAGTTTGTATTATTTAAACCAATTGAGTTCTTTGCAGTAATTGCTTGTAAAACCTTCTTAACTAGTGTGGTAGACACAAGTTGTACTGGCAGATCTCCCTTAAAGAAGGACTAGTTGCTCATCTGGAAGATGTGTCAGTGGGTTGCTAACTAATATCCCTTTAGGGATCATTTGCAAGATAAAGAATCAACTTATCCAGGGTCAAGCTCTTCTGAGGCAATAATACTCAGGGACAGCTATGAAAGCTTAACTGTCTAGACCCTGGTTAAGTTGGTTTTTTCATTACTTTAATGAAAAGACCTGACAAGAACACCTTAGTGGAGGAAAAGTTTATTCTGGCTTATGGTTTTAGAGGGTCAGTCAATGGTCATATGATTTATATCTCTGAGCCAAAATTGAGGTAGAACATCATGTCAGAGGGTTTTATTGGAGGAAAGAGCTGCTCAGCTCATGATAGCCAATAAGCAGAGAGACAGGGCTCCACTCACTCGGGACAAAATAAAAACTCAAAGGCACACCCCAATGGCCTACTTCCTCCACCCACACCCTACCTGCCCATAGTCACTTCCCATTATAATAGTCCTTCCAAATTATTAATCCATCAAATGGCTTAATCTACTGGTTAGGTCACAGCTCTCATAATCTAATCAGCTCTGAACAGTCTTGCAGTGTCTCACACAGGAGATTTCCAAAACCATAATAGATCCTGGGCAGGACAACTTTCAGTGGTCACTTAGGGTCCAGAGTTCATGTAGGTTCTGCCAAAGCTGTTGTTTGGGCCCTCAGTACAGCTCAACCTCTTTCTCTGCCCCACCCTTTTTCAGATCCCTCTCTAATAAACATGGGGAACACAACTCTGTCTCATACTCTGTTTCCTTAAGGATCCAATAAGCTTCACTGACACACCTAATTCTAAATTGTCTAATAAGCGTCAGTTAGTAATTGATTGAGAATAATACACAATGGTAATAACTGATAAAATATAATCTTTGAGGGCAGTCTTATTGATCTAACTATAGCTGGCACCAAGAACAGTCCTAGCTGTTCCCACATTGATACAATAAATTGTGCTTTACTACCTTCTACTTGAATGAATGAGCAAAGGAATGGAACACTGAATGAAACATTGAGATCTTTCCTACTCGGGTCAATAATTTCAGGTAAATAATTTGAAAGCAAGGACAGTATTTTAAACTTTTTTCATGATCTTCTAATTTGTATTCATGAAGCTATTCTACATTCTTCTCATGTGCTATAAATCATAAAGTGGTCTACATTTACTTCCCTCAACTCTGGCCTACCTTGTTCCCTGCTAGCCTTGCTCCCTAGTAATTGTCGGAATTGTGTGAAACTTCCTCTTGGCAGTCCTGTATGGCACAATACTGAATATGGCGTCTGTTGACTTATCTGTTTGGATGCCAATGCAGTTTAGCTCGCACTTGAGCTAAGTCTCTACTTTCATTTTGTTTCCAACCTGCATTCCAGGATGAACATTTTGGAAACAATAGACACAAAGCTCCTTGGGTAAAGGATTTATTCTTATGAAGCTTTATATTGTCAGAGCCTAGCACATTTGATATAGAGTAGGCCTCCCACATGCCCAGATTTAACCATTTTTATGAAGATAAAGAAACAGAAACATAGCTTAGTTTGACTGGCATTTTGGCAGATTTCTATTACAGTAGAACAAATAATAATAATAATAATAATAATAATAATAATAATAATTGCTAACAGAAAGTACTTGCTTTCATATCCAATACTGTTCTAAGTACTATAAATAATGTTCTCACAACCAAACAAAATGGAGAATTATATTTATGTAAATTTTCAGATGTATTTTAGAAGGTTAAAGTACCTAGACCAAAATCAAATAACTGGAAAGAGCAAACAAGTTTCAAAACAATTCTGTCTTTAAAGTATGATTAAATTTCTAATCACAGCAAGCTTCTTTTGGTGAGGTAAGTTTCCTATTTTATAAGAGAATACTTCAAATATCAGAAGGTAGAAAGCATAAAACTTTGATTATATATGTGTATACATGTATATAAATTATATATTTCTTTAAATTATTAGTGATTGCACTTACCTCAGTAAATCTGGAAAATCAAGATTTGAGTTGATTGCATCTGCTCAGTAGGAAATAACCAGCGGGCAATGATTACTTATTGTCTTTGTTTTCACCCATTTCTGTTACTTACCTCAGGCTACTTTATGTTCTGATTCAGTAGACACTAACTGGACACCTAATGTATACCAGCTTCTACTCTAGGTACCAGAAAACAGAATAATGAAGTAAAATCTTACCTGTGATGAGCTAACAAAAATATCAACATATGAAGAAGAAATAGCAAAACAGTACGAGAAAAGGCAGACTGAAGGGCTGATTGCCAAGGAAGCCTAGGAAGAACCCCTAACTCTTTCTGGAGGTAGGGGGTGAGCATCCCCAAATTTAATTGTGTCTGAGTGCTAAGTAGGAGACAGGTGCATGGAGGGGCTAAGAAATACCTTCTAACAGGAGTCACTATAGACAAAGGCACAGAAAATTGAGACACAACCCAATATATTTAATAATAGGAGTATTCACTTTAATATTGCTTAAGGCAAGGCTCTAGGGAGTGCGAGTGAGAGGGGTAACAAGGTCCAGCAGGAGGGGAGGGCAAAAGGCAGGAAGCTGCTGGAGAAGTAGCTCTAACTGACCAAGTGTGCCTGCACTTCCCACCTAAAGGTTCAGGCGGCTTTTTGTTTTGTTTTGTTTTCTGTAAAGAAGGGAGAGCCACAGAAGGATTCTAAGTAGATGAACTACAGGACTGTATTTCCCTGAATGATTTTGAAAAAGATTGTTTGGCCAACAGTGTAAGAATGGAATGGAGGGTCCTCCCTGGGTTGCAGAGGCTCTCAGCAGGGTGTTATGCTCATCCAGCTGGACATAGTGCCAGTCTGGCTTGGACAGAGCAGCTGAAAAGAGAAGGATGGGGTTTCTGATAAGTATAGGAAGGATTATGGCTGGACCCTCAAGGAACTAGACAGGGTGAATATTTCTAGGAAACCAAGATAAGTGGCTTGAGTACCTATGATATTAACTCTTTTAAACCTTACATAACCTTATGAATCAAGCACAAAGTGCTTCTTGTGATAGGAGATCACACAGCGAGAGATCTTTCCCCTAAGATATTGCTCTTATCCACTGTAGGGCTACCTCTTAGACATTCACGTGGGTCTTGGGAAAGGCATAGACTCTTAGCAGCTGAATTTTTGAGCTTAGAAAAGCTTAAAATCACCCTCTGATGTGTCCTTTTCCCTGATATAATATACAGATGAACCACAGACATGCACAGGGTTTCATGAGAAGACTCTCAATATATTTGAGTGAGGAAAATGAATTTGGCCCTGAGAGAATTATTTAACCTGAGAAGAACCATCCACTGCAAGAAATTTGAGGGGTAAATTCAACCTCCTCCCCACCACCATGGAATTCAACCTTTCTTGGCTTGATAATGTACCTCAAAATCTCCCTACTCCTCATTTTCCATCAAATTAATCATGGTAAAAGTTAAAACTTTAAAATGTTTTTTCTTAAATAAAAACAGTATTTGCTTAGCAGAAATCACAACATGCTAGAGTGCATAGAATATTATAGTTCAAATAATAATAAAATATGTGGAAAGTAAAATCCAGTAAGGTTCCTTATTTGCTAATATTTTCATGGTAATAATATCCACGTAGAATCTTGCTATGCCATAAAGGATCTTTCTGAAGTTTGTGCTAAATTTTCTATTCTATGATCTTTAAACAACTAAAAAATCTCTAAACTTAGAAACATCATGATAACAGTTATGAAGATACAACTAAATCCTTAGACTCTCTCACACCTAGGCAGTTTCCAAAAATCCCCATATTTCAGCACAGTATTTTATTGACATCTTTAAAGGTTTTGGGTTGTTTTTTTTTAAATAAATATAGGGAAAATATGTTACTACTATCAAATAAGAACAAGTAATCATCAAGAAGAAGGTAATCAAAGTCATGAATGGGACGCTATGTTAATATTGGTTTGATGTTACAAAACTACTGGCCTGAAAACTGATCTCCCCCTCCAGAGAGGGCATGCTTCTCCCCTTCCCTGGGACAGATTATTGGTAAATGAATTCTCTGCTGTTCCCTTCACTTGTACACTTATTATATGTCATTATCTAGATTCATTTTTGTATTTGGTAACGTTATACTTCTTTATCAACACCTACATTTTCATATCTCTTCTTTTTTGGTACTAAACATTTAACCCAGGGGCACCGTAACAATGAGCTAGATCCCAAGGCTTTTTTTTTTTTTTTATTTTTTGATACAGGGTCTTGCTGAATTGCTTAGGGCCTTTGTAAGTTGCTGAGAGTGGACTCAAACCTGTGATCCTCCTGCCTCAGCTTTCTTAGGATCCCTTTAACTCATCCTCCAAGTAAAGCTTTCTCTCTCAAATGCAGGCAATACACTTCTCAATCTGAGAAGGGATCAAGGAGGTGTAGATCCGTAATTTAACAGCATGGGATGAAGCCACAAAATAGTATTTCATTTATTCCTTTGGGGAAAAAAAGCCCACCCACTTCTAATCTAGCCATATGCCACAGACACACAGTCTCATGCTTTCTTCAATAGCCCTTTATCATCTGTTCCTTCATACTTGTTCCCAGCCTCATCTCTCTCTCCATCCTGACCTTCTTTCTCAGGGCATTATTATTATTATTACACTGGAAGTTCAAGAAGGTAGAGACAATGTAAATGCCATTCACACTTCTCTGTGCCAGCTGTGTGCCTGTAAATAAATATTTTTGCTAAATTAGTTAATATTTTTTAAAAATACTTGACCTCCTAGTGTTTCATAGCACAGCAGGGTGACTATAATTAGCAGTAATTTACTAACATATTTCAGTATAGCTGGGAGACTTTGTTTCCCACACAAAGAAATGATAAATATTTGAGGTGACAGATATGCTAATTACCTTGACGAATACATATTGTATATGCTGAAACATGACACCGTACACCATGAGTATGTATAATCATGTGTCAATTTTAAAAAGTAAATTTTTTTTAAATGAAGAAGTTCTGCTTTGCTGCCTCTATCTTTGAAGGAACTGTGGTCCTCATTCTGAACACCAGTCATTGGCTGCTCTGTGCAGGCTGTTTCCAGGTCTCCCTATCTTTTTAGTCTTCTCCTCATTGCTGTCTGCTTAGAGAAAAAAACTAGTTTCAGAAATTGGGAAATCTAGTCAGATTCAATCTTATTTTGAGAGACGAATCACCTTTTATTCCATTCAATTAAGGAAAAATATTTGAACCAGTCCTTTAATATTTAGTTGTTATAATGCATTTCCTGCAAAGGCTTAGCCCTTTTTCCATGTACTAGCAAAGGTTGGCCATGCAAATGACATCTAGGACTAGAGGCAGGAGGGACTTTCTCTGCTGTATTGGTAAGCTATTAATTTTTGTCATGGGTAGTTTCCACTTAGTTTATGTCTACTTTCACTGCTACAACACCAGCTCAAGGAAGAGACATACTTTTTCCCTTAAACCCACTCCACTACTCTGTCGACTTCACTTCCAAACAAACCTGTCTACTCCGTGCTTAGTGTTATCAACAGTAGTGTTTCCCTTATAGCTAAGCAACAGCTACCCCAGGGCCTCCGGCTTTACTGGGCCCATTGTTGCCGAACTTGAACTTTTTTCTGCCTCGTAGAGGAAGGTGTTTTTAGAACCCACCATTTTTGCCCATGATCTCATTTCTATGTCCCTTAAAGATACAGGTGACTGAACAATCCTGCTCAGCTGGCTGGAGTGTTTACTTATGTGCCAGACTCCTCTTAAAGTGGGAAAATGTCCAGAGAAGGAAGAGAAGGGGGGCAGCAGTATTTTCATTTTGTCTCTTGTTCTAGTCCCACAAGTATTAGAGGTGGGCCTGTATTACTCTAATCCCAGTGCCCATTCTTTTGCCCTGCCTCCTAACTGATATCTCTGCCCATCTGCTCGCCAACAACCCTTTCTCCACAGAGCAGCCAAACTGCAAATCACTGATTAGCCTTTGTAACTGAGGTCATGTTTTCCTACTGCTCATTCATCTGGTTCTTTTATTTCCTGTCTATGCTACAGCCATTTCCTTAGCCATGCTATGATCTAAGAATTTGTCTGAAAACTTAGTCTTTACAAAGAAAAAGCCATTGTGCCACAATTCATGCATCTAAAGATTGAAAAAAAATATTTATCAAACAGCACTAGTAGACATCAGGCACTATACTGACATCTGACTTTTTTCTCTTACATCAGAGAAACTGCATTGTTTTATTCTTACATTATAAGCATACAGAAGTCAGCAATCAACTTCCTGAAAGACAAGGTAAATAAGGTGGGGGGATGGAGGAGACCAAATTTACATAGCCCTTTTCCTAAAGAAGCCTTTACCCATCAAGTGAGTCACATCCCCTAAAAGATGAGGCTCAGAATTCTACTAGAAACTTTGTGGGTAAAGAACAGTTTTAGCAAAACAATCACATTTTAAGTGGCGGCAAGGCTATAGTTGTGAAAATGTAACTGTACAAGGTAAAAGGAGGTTAAAGGCAATATGAGTACTAAAATTGGAAGTAAGTGGCAAATGAAGCTTCAACATAGACAGAACCTATTACTGATGCTCTCCCTACCTATGACAGTGCTATCGAAAGAGGTCCCCTCACCAGCTAACATCCAATTATGTTGGTGCTTCAATTTCTACCTTCAATTCTCATAACACTATCTATCTTCAATACAGGGGGCTAGGTTCACAGGTTTTAGGTATTTTTTTTCCAGAGTCAATAAGAGTATCCAATCTGTTATAATCAAGGAGAAAGAGAGATGCAAGGGGGGAAAAGAGCAGTGGAAGAAAGGAAAGGAAAGAAAAGAAAGGTGGTTTTTGTAGCAAAAAATGACTATAACAAAAAGTTTAAAAAAATTTAAAGGTTACATGTCAAAAATAATAACATTTATGCAAATCGTCTTTCATTCCTGTTGAATAGTTCAAATGTAAGTCAGTATATTTTTAATGTTAATATTATTCTTAATATTGATTTGAGTAGAAGTTCAAAATGAATAGCTCAAAAAATAATCCAGCCAAATCAGCTTTAATATTCAGTGTAAGTTGCCATTACACATGATTTTCTAGGTTGTGGTATTAAACACAGAAATGAGAGCTACTAAGGTAAAGGAAAAATGACAAACAACACCACTGAGTTCAGCAACAAGACTTCAAATGCCTGTCACATTAGAAACCATGACTAGATGCTATAAATACAATGAGGAGATAAATGTGATAAGGGCATAGTTTTGACTAAAAATAATGTCACTTATTCATTTGATGAATGGCTTTCTGACAGCTTGCATTATAAAAATCACAATGAGAATATCTTTACAAAATCCTTCAAGAAACACATTCTACTTAATTTTATGAAAACGTTATACCATAAAACTGGTTTCCAAATTTAATGGTTTGTATCAACAGAATTTGGGCAATGTTTTTTTAATAGAATTGAATGCCATTGAAGAATTCAATGATTTTGTTAAGCCCCGTAATTTTAACTAAGCCAGATCAACATGGAACCTTCTTAAGCCAAGATAACAGAAAGTTTTAAAAGGTCTAAATACCTCTTTCCAACCAATATCTCTTTCATGATCAAGAGATCGACAACTGTATCATGCTCTTTTAAAGTGCAGTGCATAGAACTAGGTTAGAAAATACAATTCTCTTGGAAAAAAATGAAAATTACCATTTCATATGCTTGAAAAAAAGCATAAAGTGAGTCAAATCTGAGTACTTTTTTATTGACACAATGCCTGGATAAGAAAATCACAGCAAGATGGCACATTAGTATCCATGTTTCCTGTCTTAAAGCAGATACAAAATCAGAAACTCTAAGTCACTCAATGGTTTTGTGCCCATGAGGGTTGCTATTTGGGTGTGAGTGAAAATGACCACAAAATAAAATGAAATAATTTTTGCCTTGATTTCGATTTTTAAATTGTAATGTTCAATGTACTACTTTCCAAGTTAATTTCAAAATCTGTAAAAAGAACAATTATTTGATATTTTATTTACTTCTGTCTTCATAGTTATGTCATATATAGTTAAATAAGAGCATTCTAATTCTTATAATAAATTTACCCAGACTATGCTTATATGCTATAATTTACCAGCTATTTAAAAATTAAGAAAAAATTATAGAGAAGTTAAAGAAGTAGAGCAAAATTTTAAAACTGGATATAGGAAAATTTTAATAACTAAAAAATTAGGAATGGAACAATGTTTAAGTGAGAGAAAATAAAAATAATTCATAAAGCAAAATAAACATTAAAATAAAAAAAAAATAGTTGAAGTCAGTAAGGTATCTCAAAGTCCAAAAGACAGACAAAATCATGATGGGGTGGGGAAAACTGAAGTACATATAGCTTACACTTCATCCTCAAAACAGCCCTGTCTGGAAGGCTTAAGGAAACTAGGTCACAGACAAAACAAGTCACTTCTCTAAAGTTCAACAGTGAAGAGATGTGGGAGCTAGGCTTTGAATGCAAAATGTCTGACCACTGAGTCTGTGCTAGGAACTATGGCACTGGACTGCAAGTGGTTTTTATATCTGATAAACAGAGGAAATTCATAAATTTAGATGCCAAAAGAGAAAAGGGAAAATTAAAAAGAAAAGGGAAATAAACAATGAATTGAAATACGTAATTTATAGAATTAAACGAAAAATGGTCAATTAGTATATGAAAAGATGTTAAATCTCACTAGTAGACATAAACATCATTTTTTCCCCTTCTTATCAGACTTGTATGTCAAAATGATAGTAAAATTTAAGGTTTTTGAGTCTGGCAAAAATAAGTAGGTATGATAATGCAGAGAAATTTATTCTTATATCATTTTAATAATGATGGATTAATGATTAAAATTCTACAATTTTAATTTTAATTACTTGGTACTTACACCAATTTACTTTAGTCACTGACAATACATAGTCTCTAAAAGTTTAATCATAGGACTATCAACTGCAACAATTACTTGAAAAGCAATTTGGCAGTATCTATTAAAAATAAAATTCATGACATTAAGTCTTCTGGGAACTGATTTTTTCTGAAATGAAAACATACACACACAAAGGCTTTAATTCAGCATAGCTTATAGAGGAAAAAAAAGGTAAAAACCATCTGAAGGCCTATGAATATATAAATAGTTGAAAAATTGATACAACTATAGTAAAGAAGGTATAATAAGTATTATATAATATATATACACATATATACACACATATAGATATATGTGTGTGTGTATATATGTGTGAATATATACATACACATCTTCATTAAGAAGAATGAGTAGGATCTATTCCTACTGACCAAGAGTGATTTCCATAATATGTTTTTAGTATTTTGGGGTTATGTTTTGGTACCGGGGACCAAACTCAGGGGCACTCAACCACTGAGCCACCTCCCCAACCCTATTTTGAAATTGGGTCTCACTGAGTTCCTTAGTGCCTTGCCATTACTGAGGCTGGCTTTGAACTTGTAATATTCCTGCCTCAGCCTCCAGAGCTGCTGGTATTACAGGCATGAACCACCATGCCCACCACATAATATGTGAATTTGGTGTCAACATACCTTATATGCAAACAGAGATATGATAAATTGTGGTATAAAGGTATATTAAGAATTGTAATGCAAAAAAAATTCAATAAGAGGGCTCATGTATAATGGCTTAATTTGCTGTGAACATACTTTATACACAGAGTTATGAAAAATTGTGCTGTCTGGATAATTATTAATGTAATGCATTCCACTATTGTCATGTATGAAATTAAAAAAACACTAAATTTGCAAAAGGAAAAAAATCTTTATGTTGTGCTTCCATGTGAGTAAAACCTCAAACAAAATAATAAATATATGAATTTGTATATACATTTATGAATTTGTTGAATGATATAAAATAAAAGACATGTCAAAAGTCATTACCATAGGAAAGTAATAATTAAAAGGAAATGAGGGAATTATTGGCTATTTCACTGTTCATCTCTTTCATTTCATTCATTTCTTATAATGAGCTTGTTTTGTTATATAAAAAATGTATTCTGAAAAAGTAGAAAGAGGAAGAAAAGATTTATTTTATTGGGGCTGTGCTTGTGACTCAGTGGTAGAGTGCTCACCTAGCACATGTGAAGCACTGGGTTCTATCCTCAGCACCACATAAAAATAAATAAATAAAATAAAGTATTATGTCTATCTGTAACTAAAAATATATTTTTAAAAGATTGTATTTTATTGAAAAATCTTTCAATAAGTAATACTCTAGTAGATGAAGATACTTAATACACTTTTTAAAAAATGAGCATTGTATGGCTGATAAACTTTAAAATATCTTGAAGAATAGAGTATCACAAATGAATCCAGATGAACATGTGAAGTAATAAAATAACTCTGATTCTCAGAAACATGAATCCAAGAATATGTAGTTATAATACAATGAATTAGTTATAAAACCATTAACTATAGAGCAAGTGTTGGAATTTTGCCAATTTTCCATTTGAATTTTATTGTACATTGAAAATTGTGTGACTTTATTTTATAGGAGTAATTACTTTAGATCACATGAATACTGATTTATTTTAACACTGATTCCATGCTTTCTTATGTAATAATAAACCATAATTACTTTTTACCTGGAAATGGGTTTATAGAAAGTTCATGCTGTATTAATAGATAAAATTCTATAAATAAATCAGTTGGTATTAATAAAGAGATTATTTTTTTCTTTTTTTCCATTGCTGTGTTTCTAGATCTTTATCTTCTAAAACATGTTTTTATATAGAAAGCATCAGCCCTTTATCCCAGGATAGACAAGTTTTGATAACCTGGTCTTGTCAGAAAATGCTATTTGTTTCTTTATCTCCTTATTTTGGAATTAGTGGGGGAATTTTTAACCATTCAAAATGGGTTGTGTGCAGTGCAGCATAGTTATACAGTAGTTTTTCAAATTTTTTATCACTTGAGATTTGAAAATAAATAAATTAAGTTAACCTGTGAGGGTTAAGAGTAATGACATGACCAACTCAAAACCCTGAATATAACATTGGACTCTCCCAAGAATTAATCCACTAATAACCAGCTTTTGATGGGAGCTTTATCAATAACATAAATAATCAATTAATATATATGTATGTTATATATATTATATATGATTAAAAAAGTGAAAATTTTAAGAGATAACCTTTTACTGGGATAGGCAATTACTGGAGATAAGAGCTGCTCATGCAAAGCTGATCAGTTTCATAGGGTGTTGTAATCATTCAATCCTTACACTCACCACAATAGCAACAGGAAGTAGTTATGAATTTAGTATAATAGGACAGTATGTACTATAGCAAATTTCATGCAGTTATGATTGAATACTTCATATTTATATTTGTTCACTTTCTCTCGATTGGCACCATGTATAGGCTATGTAAGTTTTGAGAAATTCTAGCTTTTTATAATAGATTTGTGCATAATTTATGGTATTGGATGATAGAACCATTGTCTACATATATTATGTACATTTTTGGAGTGTCTTTTAACTTTTTGAATATTTCTAGACTATTTATATTATATAATATCTGAATATATATGTATTAATAGATAAAATTCTATATATTTATATATATATATATATATTTATTAATAGAGAAATATGATCTGAATTTTTAAAAAAATTCTGTATACCTAACACAAACAAACAAACAAACAACATGTAAGTGGATCCACAAAGTTTAAATATATGATGTTCAAGGGTTATCTGCATATTCATCAGGATCCCAATTGCTTTGGGTAATATCTGAAGCTAAATTTTCTTAATCAGTTCCTGATTCCTGTATCCCTCCGCTATAGTGATTAAATTCAGGTTAGATGGAAAAGAGACTGAAGATGACAGAATACAGGAGGTGCTTTCCCGGCTGCTTCATGGCATGAAACCAAGAAAACAGACAGGCAGGTTCTCAGAAATGTGGATGGGGAAAAAAGGGGATTTTCATGGGAATTAATACTGGACATTCAAAGCAGATTGGAGGCTCAGGATGTTGAATATAATGAAATAATGAAGAAATCCCCTTTGCCACTGCCACCACCACCAGCACCAGCTGGAGTGGTTCCTCTGTAAATAAAATGGAGGGATAAAGAAATTAAAGGAAGTCACATTTTTAGGTGGCTATGATTGCTGAGAGCCACAGCCTAGTTGGAATGGCCCTTGGCATTTTGCCAATAGTATTGGTTGAGAGGCAAGCCATTAAGATGATGGTAGATTGATTCGGTTGTATATTAGACCTTTACTGTCTGCCTCGGCCTGCTACTTTGGAGTTCTCGAGCTACTCTGGAGTTCTTGTGGGGATTCCTGGAGAGTTCCCATTGATTGGGGAAGTGCGGGAGGAGGGATTTCCGGTTTTTGGTTCCTGGAGGAGCCGCATGGCCATCAGGAGAGTTCCTAGGGAGCATGTGTGGAGTGTGCTGGTGGAGTTCAGAAATAAAATTTGTTCCTGCTTCAGTGGCTCGTGATTTGTGCCCAGCCAGACTTCGGCATATGATGTGTCTGGATACAGGGATCAGAGATCAAAGACACTGCTGAAGTTACCAAAAAGGTATGCTGCAAAATATTCTAGTGCAGGAAAGAAGCCACATCTCTCCTGCCTGCCCATTGAGAACAGAGGAAGGAACCATTTTGCAGCTGTGTCATGGAGGCCAACAGGTAAGGGAGCCAATTCCTGGCAAACCCAAGCTGGACCCCAAATGTAGGCCAGGAAAACCCACACCACATGACATAGAGAGTGCCTAAGTGACCATGAGAAAATCAAACATGGAGAGAGGTTTACACAGGGGAATACAATTCATGGAAACCTACCCAGCTCCCCCTTGAGTATAGTAGCTCACAAGACCAGCTGGGAGAGACATGCCAGCAGAGAATTCAAAAAGGCAAGGACAGCAGTGGTTGAATTTGGATAGTTAATCTGAAAAACTGGGGAAACATGGGGTCCATGGATGACCGAGGAGCAAGTGAAATGAGAGAGAATATACAGGAAGTAAAAGATTGCTTCAATAAAGAGGCAGAGATTCTGAAAAAAAATTACAGAGAAAGCCTTCAAAATTAAAACCAATACACCAAGTAAAAATTCAATGGATAGCATCACCAGCAGACTAGACTCATGAAAATAAAGTTGACCATGGAGACAAGATGTTAAGAGATCATGAATTTCCAAGAAAAATGGGATAACCTGAAAAGATCAACTATACGGTTCTATAAGGAGAGATGAAGTCTTGAAGATATAAACCAAAGGAATGCACAATATCATCAATGAAATAATATCAGAAAATGCCCCAAATCTTAAGAATAAAGTGTAAAATAAAATGCAGGAGGCTTACAGGAACCCAAATATACAAAATTACAATGGACCCACACCAAAGCACATTATAATGAAAATGCCTAATATACAGAATAAGGATAGAACTTTAAAGGCTCCCAGAGAAAACTAACAGGTTACATTGAGAGGGAAACAAATCTGGATCTCAGCTAATTACACAACTAACCACCTAAAAGCTAAGAGGTCTTGGAAAAATATATATTAAGCTCTGAAAGAAAATGGATACCAGCCAAGAATAGTATATTTAGAAAAATTAGCTTTAAAATTGATAAGAAAATAAAAATCTTCCATGAAAAACAAAAATTTAAATAATTCACAACTAGAAAGCCCATAGTATAATACACACTCAATAAAATATTTCATGAAAAATAAATAATAAAATTGAAAACCAACAAAGGGAGGAACTACATCAGAATAACAGTCAAACAAAGAAGTCAAATTAAAAACCAGAAATATATCAAAATGAGAGGGAATAAAATCATTTCTTAATAATAACATTTAATGTAAATCTCCTAAATTCAATCAAAAACCATAGACCAGCAGACCCACATAATGAAGGTAAAAAGATGGAAAAAAACATACCATGGATCTTGTAAACAAGTTCTACACTTTATGGATGAATTATCCAAATTTATGGTTTCATAAAAGGCTAGCACATCCTCAGAGACATCTTAATGAAAGCATAGCTCATCATAAGTCCTCAAGAAGAAAATGCAAAGAACAAAATACTTGTAAATTATCTTGTTAACTTTTCTTTTTTTTAAGAATCCATGCAGAAAAATTTTCCAAAATATATAGGACAAGTGCTATACATCACCTATGGAATTTTTTTTCCTTACATTTGTTTTGGAGAGACTACACAGCAATATACTACACTCAAGTAATACATTTAAAGAGTAAATGCACTGTGCACCATGGCACAAGCCTGTTAACCCAGTGGCTCAGGAGGCTGAGACAGGAGGATTCTGAGTTCAAAGCCAGCCTCAGCAATGGCAAGGCACTAAGCAACTCAATGAAACCCTCTCTCTAAATAAAATATAAAATAGGACTAGGGATGTGGCTTAGTAGTTGAGTGCCCCTGAGTTCAATCCCCAGTATCAAAAAATAAAAAGAGTAAATGCATGTAAATTACTTTCAGATTCACTGTTTTTGAAATATGTATGTGTGAAATGGAATACAAAGCTACCTGAGTAAAATCCCAATGACACTTTTCATAAAAAAAAAGAAAAAGCAATCATGAAATTCACTTGGAAAAATAAGAGGCCCATCATATCCAAAGCAATCCTTAGCGAGACATGTGAAACAGGAGTCACCACAATACCAGATCTTAAATTATACTACAAAGCTATAGTAATTAGAACAGTTTTGTATTGGCACCAACACAGACTTGAAGACCAATGGAACAAAATAGAAGACATGGAGATACATAAATACAGTTATCTCATACTAGACAATGGTGCCACAAACATACATTAAAGAAAAGATAGCCTCTTCAACAAATGGTGCTGGAAAAACTGGAAATCCATATGTAATATAATGAAATCATACTCCTATTTCTCACCCTGCACAAAATTCAACTCTAAGTGGATCAAGAACCTTGGCATTAGTCCAGAGACTCTGCACCTGCTAGAAGTAAAAGTAGCCCCAAATCTCCAACATGTCGGTTTAGGAACCAAATTCCTCAAAAAGACTCCTAAATCACAAGAAATAAAATAAAGAATTAATAAGTAGGATGGTATCAGACTACAAAGCTTCTTCACAGGAAAGGAAACAATCAAGAACATGAAGAAAGAGCCTACAGAATGGGAGAAAATCTTTGACATCTGCACAATAGATAGAGCATTAATCTTCAGGATATATAAAGAAACTCAAAAACACCATAAAAACAAACAACTCAATCAATAAATGGGCAATGGAACTCAACAAATGCTTCACAGAATAAGAAATATGAATGGCCAACAAATACATGAAAAAATGTTCAACATCTTTAGCAATTAGACAAATGCAAATTAAAACTACATTGAGATTTCATCTCATTCTATTCAGAATGGCAATTATCAAGAATACAATAACAGCAAATGTTGGTGAGGATGTGGGAGGAAATGTACACTTATAGTTTGCTGGGGGGTCTGCAAATTTGTGCAACCACACTGGATAGCAGTATGGAGATTCCTCGGAAATCTTGGAATGTAGCCTCCATTTGACTCAGTTATCCCACTTCTCCATGTATACCCAAAGGACTTAAAAATCAGTGTAAGAATGATGCAGCCACATCAATGTTTATAGAAGTTCAATTTAGAATAGCTAAGCTATGGGATCAACCAAGGTGCCTTTAAACAGATGAATGGATAAAGAAAATGTGATCTATATACAAAATGTTTTTATTACCCAGCCATAAAATAGAATGACTGTAAGACAGTTTCTGGTAAATGGATGGATCTGGAGACTATTTGCTAAGTAAAATAAACCAGTCCTGAAATACCAAAGATTAAATGTTCTCTCTGATATACAGATGCTAACACATATATGCACAGTGGGAGGGAATAATAGAAATTAATTGGATTAGACAAAGGGGAATGAAGAGAAGGAAGAGAGGATGGGAACAGGAAAGACAGTACCATGAATCGGACATAACTTTCTGTGTATGTATGTCAAAATACAGTAGACTGTCGTGTATATCTTAAAGACAAACAAACCAAAAAAAAAAAAAAAACTAAAAAATTTAGATTAGGCAATATTCACCTTTGCTGTGAATTAAAGTTGTGATATGTATCTGGTTTTCTAATCAGTGATTAACAACAGGATTTTGGGAGGTTAGAGGAAACAGAAGAATCTTTCCATTGGTGTGATATAAGTACTCACACTATAGCCAGTTCCAAGCTACCAAATATTTTTTAAAAATATGGCATTTTAACATAATAATTTAAAACAAGTGTTTCAAAGAAAACCTATAAGAACCAGCTCTAACCCATCACTGAAGTGAACCATAAAAATCATCCCCACTTTCCAAGTATGAATGCTGGGAATAAGAAACAAAACTGCAGTCTCTATTTGGGGGAGCACTGGGGTGGTTGAGAAAATTTGGTTCTCATCAATGACTGCCCATATGTCCTGCCAATGACATTGCAATAGCAAAGATAATTCCACATTCTTTTTTGGATATGTAATACCTTAAAGAACCTTAGCATGTAACTAGATAATCATTTAGTGCTCAAAACAAGATTATTAGTGATAGGTTAATGATAGACTAGCTTGTACAATTTGAAGAGAAGGCACTTGGGATTTCTAACTATAAATACATTTGAATGTTTACTGATAAATTCAAAATATATTTCTATTTTCTTAGCAAGTAGCACAACTCTAAATGAAGCAAAAAGATAATTTGTGATACAAATTTCTTATATTAGATCCTATTTTGCCTTCCTTATAATGCATTTTTATTCTGTCTTAAAGCTGGCCATAATTTCTTTCATCAACTACATAAAAAGACTGAAACCATTAGCTAAATCAAAGAAAGGAAATAATTAAGGGCAGTACTTAAGGAATGGTGAGATAAGTATGATAACCATTTAAGATATTTTCACTAAAATTTCTCTCATTCTTACAGTTTTTTTCTTATTTTAAGACCATCTTTCAATCTAGTAATAGGTATATTCTATTTTTTTTAGCACATCCATTTATTTTTTTTATTTATTTTTTTTAATTGTTGGTTGTTCAAAACATTACATAGTTCTTGATATATCATATTTCACACTTTGATTCAAGCGGGTTATGAACTCCCATTTTACCCCGTATACAGCTTGCAGAATCCCATCAGTTACACTTATATTCTAATTAGATTATCTTCCCAAAGTAATCAAATTAATGACTCATTTTTGCTATTTTTAATTATAATATATTATTCATTATAGAAATCATAATACTATCAATCATCATGCTTGTTTCATTAATATACTTTAATGTGCATGATGCACCTGACAGGCAATTATAAATTTTCCTATGATCCATTGAAAGAAGTTTGAGTTTTGAGAAACTCGGTAACATTCACAATTATACAACTAGTAATATCAAGGATAGGATCTGAATTCATGGTCTATCTCTTTTGAGGACCTATGCTATTTTAAGAAGGGAACTTATTTTCTACATTTGCCTAATGACATGTGATGATCTAACCACTCTTCCCAACATAGTCCATAGGACTTCCTTCATATTGTAGTATCTCAGGCATGAGATCATACAACAATGATGTTCACTGTTGTTACTGGTGGATAAAAATGTCTGCTCACAGGAACAACATATGTGTGAAAGAGAATCCAAAACTTGGAGTTAAACACAAAAATGTAACATAATTTTAAAACTCAAAACAAAGGATAGATTCAGCTATCTATAAAAATTACCTGCCATAAAGGATAGCTACAAAATAGATTATTTCTAACAAATGTAAAAATTTAAGTTCATTAAGTTATTCAGGGTGTAATCTCAAAAATATGACTATTCTCCCAAATACTAAGCTACTAAAATAAGTGAGAAATAATGGTTGTTAAGAAATGGATTACAATTGGTTATAATTACCAGATGACAAGCAGAGATCAAATTAATTATGTTTCATGAGCATAAAAAGAAGTAGCATGCTATCACAAATAACATTTGGGGATACATGGAACTAGACAGACAAATATTTAAAACTTTCCAGTTTCTCTTCTGGAACTGATTGAATGAGAAAATCCAAATTATAATGTTTAAGATTTGTAAGCATACCCTCTAAATTATTTGTAATAACATTAACTTTATAATTCTAAAAAGTGAATACTTTAGGAAATTACATTTAATTAGATAACTATTCATACTAACATCCATCTATCTAATGTTTCTAACAGTTACAAGAGAACTATATGAATAAATAAAAGAAATAAACAAAAAGAAAAGGGCTTAATTCAGTCTATAAAATCTCTACTGTTTAGAATTTAACTCAAAAACTGTTTCTGGTTATAATTTATTTTACTTCTGACATTTTGAAATACAGAAAGAATGAATTTATCAGCAGACAAAAGTGTTCCCATGTCTTTGACTCTTCAACTTGAACTGTAAAGATAGCAGCATTCCTTTTATTCTTTTTGGTATAGTTTTGTTTTGTTTTATTTTAGAATTGTAAGTATGAATTGATGTCTCCACTTAGAATGTAACGAATAGAATCAACTTACTTCATGCCTGAAGGCAAAGGCTGGCCTCCAGATAGTGTGTCATCCACACCAGCTGTAAGAGATAGTCTTGGTATTCAAATGGCATCACTAGCTGATGCATCTTTAATCTGATGTTCAATAATGGTGATATTTATTAGTAGTGATGAATTTACATAAAATTAATGTCAAAGATTTATTTAGTATATTTTCTGTAAAAATGGCTATTTCCATTTCATAGCCAGAGAAAATATGATTTTCTAGTTGAAAGTGCTATTAAAACAGTATTAACCCATTAAGTCCCAAGTTTTCAATTTTCCAATTATTTCAATGAAATTGACACAGATGCATTAAAATAAGTTTAAAATCATAACCTAGACCTTATATATCCTTTATATGTTGTTATATATTAAATATATCCACTTTGTATATATTTCCATATATTTCTACATATATATTTTCAAATGCTCTGATAATTCATGTATTTACATTTCTCAAAAGACTAGAACTGTAAAAGCATAATATTTATTTCAAAGATGCCATAAGTGGTATATTTATTGCTAAATTTAAGTTTTTATATTTTAATTATTTGGCAGTTCTAGGGATCAAACCCAGGGCCTCAGGCATCCTATGCAAGTTCTGTAACACTAGAGTTTATCACTAGCCCTTCCAATTTTTTTATAGGTACCCCACATCTGGTTTGATGGAGCTTAACAGGTTTTTATGAAAACTAATATTTTGGCTATATTTATATGTAGGCAAATGTAGCATAATACTTTGGAAAGAGTTATTATTCAATAAATTGTTTTTGTTTGTTTTAAGTTTGTTGAGAATTTGGATCAATTTATGCTAATTCTTAGTCTGAATTATTTATATAAAATATAATAATGCTATTATCTATTAGGAACACTTACAAAGTATTCTATAGAGTGACACTTGAAGATGTCCCAAATTAAGTGGGAAACATTTTTATAAACCTCTTTACTTTTGGCCTATACATCCTATTTCTGATTGGATATTCTTTGTTAGATATCACAAAGGCTTTGTTTACAGAGTTCCTCCATCTACCCTTTATCCTCAATCCAATTTCATATTCAATCTCAGACTTTGACAATCTTTTCAGGCAGAGGGATTCATGTTTCATTACATATTTACCTGGACACCATTAAACTTAATAAACATTTAACAGGTCCATAGGCCTTTCTTTTCCTAGCTTGAATTTTTACTGATATTATCTTTTCATGGGTAGTGGATATGCCACATTTCCAGAATCCATAAATTTTTCTTTTAAGGTATAATTTTCTCTCATGTGTTGTTTAATAAAATATTAATTCCAAAGTTTCCCTAAAAAATGACATAGCTCAAGGTTTATAATAGTTTTCTTTATATGACCTGAATCAAAACCACCGGGAAGTCTTCAAAATAGATTCTGGTGCCCACAACAAACTTGAGAATTCTGCATTTGCTATTACCCATGAATGTTTCCCACATTCTCTTCTCACAGACTTGAGAAGATACTAAAGAATTAGTTAAGCTTGAGAGTCACAAGTCGTGTTCACCATTCATTTTATCGATACTCAGCAATATTTAGTACCCTGTTCATATTCCAGTTGTGAGTCAGCATGAACTCAGAATTATAACCCAGGCTTCATAATTGCTAGTTTCTTACTCAATAATTTTATGTGTTAAATCAGAAAAAAAAAATCTGAGCTAGCTTCTGAGTAAAAATTGAGTAAATACTTATTCTATCTGAGTACAGGAAAGGTCAGAAGTCAAATCAATAAGTGATAATACTGGGGTAATTGATACAAAGCTGACATGTAAAAGAAACTACAAAATACACAAAGAAGAGAATTTTTAATGAACTGAATATGAGAAGAACAGTTTGGGGTAATTTAAATAATGAATATTTCATGACGCATCAAAAGAGGAGAGGTCAGATGTGAAAGATCTGGAAGCAAAGAGAATACCATGCTGGGGAACTTGGTTTTAATTCTGTGAAGTGACAAAATAATCAAATGTTTAAAGAGACTTCTTGGTGTTTGTGTTTCTAACGTTTATTCTGGCCACTTTCAAGAAAATTAGACTGAAGTGACTCAGAGGGAAGAACAGGAAAACCAGAAGAGAAGAACAGAGATAATGAAAGTAACAAGGACAAGACAAATTCAAGATAGGTATTTGGCTGGATGGGGAAAGGGCAAGGAGAAGGACTTTAGGTGACTCTGAGGTTGGTAGCTGATCATCTGATTATAGGATGATACCCGAAATTGACATAAAATAGGAAAAATGTGAAACATTATGTGGAGGATTGGGAGGAGGGGAAGAAAACACATATTTTCTAAGTCTTAGGAAACTGTGAGAATATCCTGATGAATATCTCTTTTGATATTTTTTATTAATTTATATTAGCTCCCGATACACCTTAATACCTACTGAATGAAGCTAGTCTTATCACAAGAAAGTTCCTGACCCAATATGATAAGTGACTGATGCTCTGAATTCAAACAACAATACTATTTCTAAATGCTTTAGTTTTTTTCAGTGAACACCTTCCCCTGAGCTAGTATAGCAGATAGAGTGAATCATAATTGCTTTTAACTATAAATGACACAGTGCTTTTTAAATATAAACCACAGTACATTTGTTAAAATGTGTTCCCATAAAGAGTTATGCATTCAAAGTCTGCATTTGCAGGAGTTAATATAGAAGTGCTTTGAATGGCTTTCAGTGAGTTTCTTATCAACCATGACACTTTATAGCTGATGCCATATTATGCTTCTCTATGGCCTCATTCCAGGCACTTTCATAACTAAATGTACTCTATAACCCACTCGGAAAATATTCCATTTAATTAAAACTAACAATAATTGGATGTTTGTAATTAAAACTAGGAATTGGTTTTATTTCCCAATGTTTGATGCAATGAAGATCTATGATGTGTAGTGATATAAATAAGGCTATTGTGTTTAACTGTATAAAATTCACATTAAAGTGATTTCTGCTTCAGGCTGCAAATATTTGTGATTAAGTGATAGAGCTGGGGCATGCATATTGTTAAACTGACCCTCATCTTTTGTCAAGAAATTCAATTTTTCCATGTTTATCCTATTAGCATGCCTCAGAGAATCCTGGCATTAATCAGTAGAAATGTCAGACAACCATGAGTTTATTTAAAAGTCATTTTATTATTTTAAAGGAGCATCTCAAGTTTCTTCTTTCAGCATTCTAAGTTTGATTTATTTTATAGCTGTCCTTGATTTCCATATTAGTTCTAAACATACAATTCCTATCCAAAGAAGTCAATAAAAAGGTCATATTTTATAAAATAGGGTATAGAAATAAATATGCTGCCATCTTTTTTAAAAAATGGAATTGCTTATTAAATTTGACTCCTGCATATAATATATGCATTATTTTGTTATCTTTAGGCTGGATTTTAAAAATCTTCTCCCATCTCATATCTACAATATAAATATACTATATTCTGATCTAGGAATAAAAATGTTTTCAAGTATGTTTACCTAGGAAACTGGAGAAGACAGAACTTATTTAGACACTATAGATTCACTACAGAAATTACAGAGAAGATAAAAACTCAATGAAGAGGGTACATTTCTTTCCTTCAGAGCAGAGCCAGTTCTGTACTGGTCCCATTTTAATATAACTGAAATTACAACTTATTCCACAAAGTAAGATCCTCCCCCCACGCCACTCCATCTTCCTCCCCACTTCCATATTCATATAAGTTATAATTTAATTATGTAGGAAAACAAACTTTAGAAATCATTAGAATTTCAGACTTTTAAAATATCTTAGATTTGTAAACATTTTTAAGTCAATTAAAGTTATTTTAAGTCAAGTCATTCTACCTGAACCAATACTAAATAGGCATGTTTTATATCTAATCCAATATGAGACAAATTTAACAATATTTTTACAAAAATCCTCATGAAAATCCTCAAAAAAAGTTTCTTTCACCACCCAAAGTTAGACTTTAAATGTTAGGATAGGTAAGTAAGTAGACATGAGCAATGGGTTGGGAAGGAAAACAGGGCTCACTCCATCTTGGGTAACAAGAGATCATTCCACCTCAGGTGCAGAACCCTGCCTGTAAACTAACCTCCACCAAGGCCAGATACTACCTTCTTAAAACTAAAAGGAATTGCATGTAGCTAGCCTAAAGGACTTTCCAACTTTATAGCATGCACAAAGCACTAAGGCACTAAGCCATGGTGAGAATCCATGGTAACTGCCCCCAATATACACTGCAGTAGGAGCAAGTTTTCCAGACCAATTATAAAACCTGCCACACAGAAAATCCTACCATTTCCTCTCTTGGAGGTGCCTGCTCTGCACAACTTGGAGCATACTTCCAGTTCATCAAATAAACCTTTTGTACTTTTCTAAGTCTCTTGATGGTATATTTCTTTTGGGAAAGATAAGAAATGAGTCTTGATATCATCCAGAAACATAAGTGGTATTGTTTTAAACATCATCACATGATTATCTGAAACATTGCTATGTTATTATCCCCCATTTTATTATTACATAAAATTGAAGTTTACAGAGATTACAAAGCTTGTTCAAAGTACACAGCAGATAAATGTTAAAGCTGAAACTAAAGTTTAACTCCTTCTCTGTGTGGTCCCAGAGCCAGAAATCTGTGTTCTTTACCAATACTTACTACTATTTATACTTGAGCTAAACTAAAAAAGGCTTACATACTTCATAGCTTTGCTTGATTTTTTTAACCACATTTTGACTTGCTGGCTGGAATGGGTTATTTAAAAAATAACTTTGAATGCCTACATTCAAAGTGATCATAGTGGTTACATCAGCAAGACACGGCACAATAAGACTTGAATACCAATTTTTTCAAAGAAACATCAATATGAATAACCATCCACACACACACACACACACACACACACACACACACACACAAATATTTTCACAAGAGCTAAGGTATCCAGGTGTTTTAATCAACTTTGTATCACTGAGACCAAAAGACAGCTTCAGAGATCTCAGTCCACAGATGGCTGACTCCATTGCCCTGGGGTGGAGGTGAAGCAGAACATCATGGCAAAAGGTTGTGGAGAAGCAGTGCAGCTCAGGACATAGCAATCAGGAAGCACAGAGAGCTCTGCTCACCAGGGACAACCTAAAAAATCCACAGGTGACCTACCTCCTCCATCCACACCTGATCTGCCTACAGTTACCACCCAATTAATCCATATCAGTAGATTAATTCATTGATTAGGCTACACATCTCATAAGTCTCATAAGCTAATCAGTTTATCCCTGAAGATTCTTACATTTTCTCACACTTAAGGTTTTGGGGGATATCACATATCCAAATCATAACACCAGGTGGAAAATTATAGCACCTGGCAGAGCACAGAAATAAGAAATCAGCATTAAAGAGGGTAGGAAGACAACACATATTATCTCTGACACAGTTCAACCCAGACCTGGCAACAAAGCATGGATAGAGATACTATCTATCCACTTGGGAAAGAGGCAAGAAAATAAACTGATATTGCAAGAGTTTTAGCCTTAAACTCCTCTCCCATTGAACTCATTTTAGGCCAATAGCAATTGCCCCAGGATCTAGGCTAGTACCCACAGACACATCATCCTGGCCAAAGCCTTCACCAGCACCAAGCTGGCCCTCCAAACACCAGGTATTACATCTGCCCCCACAGATACAGACACCAGACCTACTGCTGATCCAGGTCTCAGGCTTTCTCATATGGGCTTTAACATCAGGCTCTACAGGGAATTCAGATTGGAAGCAACCACATATTGTCTATTTAAGATTCTAGTGATTGGAAGGGCAGCAGGGGTTCAGCACCCAAGTTCTCTAAGCTTTAGTTCTATATTAAATTATGTTATCAGGAAATCAGATGTCCACACTTTGCCATAGAAAAGCATTTACTAAGTTATATACTAATGGTAAGGCCCCATGGTTACGGTTTGGATGTGAGATGCTTCCCAAAAGCTCACATGTGAGACAATGCAAGAAGGGTCAGAGGAGAAGACTGGGGTGTGAAAGTCTTAATCCAATCAGTAAATTAACCCACTGATAGTGATTAGCTGAGTGGTAACTGAAGTGGTAGGGTGTGGCTGGAAGAAGTGGTGATTGGGAGCATGGCTTTGGGATATGCATTTGTATCTGGCAACTGGAGACCTCTCTCTGTGTTCCTTATCACCCTGTGAGCTCCCTTCCTCTGCCACATTCTTTCACCATGATGTTTTGCCTTACCTCTAGCCCTGAGGAACAGAGCAAGCCTTCTATAGACTAAGACCTCTGAAACTGTGAGCCCTCAAATAAACTCTTCCTCCTCTACAATTGTTTTGGTCAGGTCCTTTAGTCACAACAGCAAAAAAGCTGACTAAAATACCAACTTCTGTGGAGAATTGATAAAAGAAACACACTTTTGTAAAATATATTCATGTGGTTTTTTAACATGATAAAGCTCAGATTATATTAACCAATTTCCCTTCAGTTTTACCCTACCAGAAATGATTTCCAAAATTTTGTTGCTGAATCATATTCCATTGTGTATAAATGCCACATTTTTTCATCCATTCATCTATTGAAGGGCATCCAAGTTGGTTCCACAGTCTGGCTATTGTGAATTGTGCTGCTGTAAACATTGATGTGGCCATGTCCCTGTAGTATACTCTTTTTTGGTCTTTTGGGTATAGTCCGAGAAGGGGAATAGCTGGGTCAAATGGTGGTTCTTCCCAGCTTTCCAAGGAATCTCCATACTGCTTTCCAAATTGGCTGCACCAATTGGCAGTCCCGCCAGCAATGTATGAATGCACCTTTTACCCTGCATCCTCACCAGCACTTATTGTTATTTGACTTCAGAATGGCTGCCATTCTTATTGGAGTGAGATGGTATCTTAGAGTAGTTTTAATTTGCATTTCTCTGATTACTAGAGATGGTGAGCATTTTTTCATGTATTTGTTGATTGATTGTATATCCTCTACTGAGAAGTGTCTGTTCAGGTCCTTGGCCCATTTGTTGATTGGGTTATTTATTTTTTGTTGCTTAACTTTTTGAGTTCTTTGTATACCCTAGAGATTAGAGCTCATATGATGTGTGAGGGGTAAAAATTTGTTCCCAGGATGTAGGCTCCCTACTCACCTCACATATTATTTCTGTTGCTGAGAAAAAACTTTTCAGTTTGAATTTGTCCCATTTGTTGATTCTTGGGTTATACACAATGGAATATTACTCAGCACTAAAAAATAACAAGATCATGGCATTTGCAGGGAAATGGATGGTATTAGAGCAGATTATGCTAAGTGAAGTTAGCCAATTCCTCAAAAACAAATGCTGAATGTCTTCTCTGATATAAGGGGGTGACTCAAAATGGGATAGGGAGGAAGAGCATGAGAAGAAGATTACCACTAAATAGGGAAGAGAGGTGGGAGGGAAAAAGGGGATTTGCACAGAAGATGGAAGGAGACCCTCATCATTATACAGAATACATGTATGATGTTGTGAGGAGAAAAAAAAAAGAAGAAGTGTGTCACATTAGATTGGGTAGAGAGATGTGATGGGAGGGGAGGGGAGGGGAAGGGGTATAAGAAGGGCAGCAGAATAAAATAGACATTATTATTGCTGTCTGTATATAGGTGACTGTATGACCAATGTGATTCTGCAACCTGAACAATCAGAAAAATGAGAAATTATACCCCATTTGATTCAAATGTATGAATTGTCAAGATCATTGTACTGTCATGTGTGACTAATAAAAAAATTTTGTTGCTGGGGCAGAATGGATAGGCAGAAGAAATATTCCTATATACATTACTCTACTTTAATTCAACATAATATTAATATTGGTGTTATTCATTGTTAATAATTATTAAACTTATATAGAGCATCTGGTATGTGCATAGCAATTTTCAGTATCTTTTTATGTAGCCTTCTTATGCAATTCTCACAATAGCCCCATAAAGTATCTACTACTATTTTCCCTTTCTAATGGATAAGGTTTAGAAATGGTTAGGAAAAGTAAATAATTTGCCCACATCTGTTAAATGAATGAATCAGAATTTCAGTCCAGCTGGGCACAGTGATGCATGCCTATAATTCCAGCAGCTGGGGAGGCTGAGACAGGAGGACTGTGAGTTTAAAGCCAGCCTCAGCAACAGTGAGGCACTAAGCAACTCAGTGAGACCCTGTCTCTAAATCAAATACAAAATAGGGCTGGGGATGTGGCTCAGTGGTTGAGTGCCCTAAGTTCAGTCCCTGGTAGAAAAAAAAAAATCAGTCCTGTCTAAGAACTATATATGTTTCAATACATGTTTCATTTTGCTTTGATTTTTAAGACATTACGAGTTAATATAGATGGTTCAAGTGCAGTAAACATAATAGGTATTCCAAACTGGGTTCTGTTCTATTACTTTTAAGTTGATTTTTGTGTCTGTTTTTTTTTTATAATTGAACAAATATAGAGGGGAGTTTCAAATCATAAATAACAAATGAGACACATATATTTGCAATGACTAAAAAAATCCCAATGTATTGTTTTTTTTGCTATATGCTGGAGGTCAATGTTGACGAAAACTCCAGCATATTACTATTGCAGTATCCTTGAGATGGCATATTCATAGATCGTAATATGTGCCAAGCCTTCTTTTAGTTCAATACACTTTTAAAGCACCATGCCACCTAGGCAATGTCTGGAAGTCTGATTCATAGCGATTTCATCAACAAATTCTCCAATAGAAGAAACACTAATCAAAAGCATATCAGTTAACATCTTGTCCAGAACGTACACTTTGCTCCCAGGCTTTAATTCTGAAGATTTATGTATCACTCAACTCATCTCTTCCATAATGTGTGACACATACAAACATACAACTTCTCCACTATCATAAGAATAATAGTGTGTTTAAAAAAATACAGCATTTTGTTATTCATACAACACTACTGGCTCCCATGACAAGTAATCAGAATTACACCCTGGGGAGACTTTTGAACTATAATGAAATGAAATTAGACTCTTTTTATTGCTAGTGACAGAACCTACCAAAAGAGTTTTTTTTTTTTTTAATTGAATTGCCTGTTATATTCCTGCACACATAACAACCCTTGTGAATGGATAATTACAACAGTAATCTTGTTTGTTTGTTCTTTCTTTGTGAACAGGTGGGTCTTCTCCGAATAGACTGTATTATAAAAAATAAGTGATATCTATTTGAGAACATTTATTGAAAATTTGGATAAAAGCTTGTCATTCAAAATACAGCTCTCACCATATTTCTTTAAAATGTTCATGTACATATAATTTTATCCCCCAAAATGAAGTTCTTTCTGAAAATACATGAATGTACAATGGATAATTGCAGAAATTCAGTCTCAGAAGTATAGAGAGTGATAAACTATTACTTCAGAGTTTTGCATATGATGAGGGCAGGTAATAATCAGTTAAGCAGGATTTTTTAAAATTTCATTTTTTCTTATAAATTACATAAAATGAAAAAATATATATATTTAAGGATGTTATATTAGGTGTGGAGGATTTGACTTGATATAGTTAATATTTAAAAATTTCTCTTTTTATATAATACAGACTCTTATTAATCTGTTGTCTCCAGTTTTTAACATAAAATCTAATATATGCAGTACTCAATAAATGCTTATTAAATACATTAAAGATAAAATACTATTAAATTTATTTGGTTGGAATTGAATAACATAAACACAATAGATGCAAGTGAAATAAGTAAATATGTAGTAAGAGATAATTTATATCTCAAAATATTTATCTTAAAATATTTTCATGCTTCATATGTGTTTTAAAAAGAATAATGAAACACATGCATATAAAGGATGATGCTCTACTAATGAATAATAATGAAAATGATATAGACAGTGTCATAATTGCTTAATAATCTAATAATGAATCTCATAAATGATATGAATGAAATTTTGAAGATTCAAGACTAAAAGACCTCTCACCTATGAATTTCTCATTTCCTTCTTTAGATACTTAAACTTAATCCCAAAGAGTTTTGAGAACACATTTCCTTCCCATATCTCTTTAATTATGTCATTCATCTAGGAAGACATTTTTTTCTCCACTGGAAATATACTCAAATACATTTTTCATAAATCTATAATTTGAAATTCACATTAACTGGAAAGAATACATATTGATTTTCTAGTACAATGATGGGTATTTTTGTATACTTTGGCAGAAATGTAAATTAATACAAACATTATGCAAAAGAATACGAAGATTGCTCAAAAAAATAAAAATAGCATCCAGGGATATAGTTCAGTGGCATAGTGCTTGCCTGTTACATGCAAGGTCTTGGGTCTGATCTGCAGAAACAAAATAATAAAAAAAAACCTAAAAATAGATTACCATACGATCCAGAAATCCTATTTCTGGTCATTTGTATTAAAGTTTTCTAATAGTGTATTAAAAACATGTATGTGCTTTCATATTTATTGCAGCACTAATCTCAGTAGGCTAGCTATGGAATCAACCTAAGAACTCATCAACAGATGATCACATAAAAATATGTACAATTCATTACTATTCAGACTTCAAAAAGAAAGAAACTTTGCCATTTGTGATGACATGAATGGAACTGGTGAACACAGAAAGCAAATATCACTTGTTTTCACTTATATGTGGAATCCAAAACAATCCAACTCAAGGAAACAGAATAGAGAGGTGGTTGCCAGAGGTTGGGTTGGGTGAGGCAAATAGGGTGATGTGCACAAAGTCTCATTAGACAAGAAGTAATTTTTTATTATACTTTAATTTTTCTTCAATTAAGCTACAGAAATAAAAAAAACAAGAAGGATTTTTTTCTTCTTTGAGATATATTGCATAGATGATGAACATATTTATTGTATATTTCAAAATTGATAGGAGAAAACATTTCATATGGTCTCACTATGAGAAATGGTGATGGCTATGTTAGTTTAATTTAATTATTCCACATTATATAATAAATCAGCATTAGTTAACACTCCATAAACTATTAATCTACACCTAAAAATAAAAATTAAAACAAAAATTTCTGCAATCCTAAGTAGGTCATGTTTGGAAATTCCAAGAACTTTGCAAATGCATTCTACTCACTAATGTCCCTCCTGTTTTCAAATTGACACCCTCAGGACTGCCTATTGGGGGAAGTCCCCAAGCTTCTTTCTGACCATGAATGTATTTGAATTGCTTTCAACATTTAGCTTTATGTACATTACCATACTTCTACCTATGACAACCTTTTAAGCATTTTTACTGAAATATAGATGATTTCATAATTTTGAAAAGATTCTCGAGTTAACAAAAGGAGAGCAAATAAAACTTTATTGTCCATCTTATGGAAATGAAAGACTCATTATTTTTTAAAATCTGGTCAATGGGGAATGAGATTGACCAAATTATTTTATGTGTATATGTAGAAATGATACAATGAATTCCAATGTTATGTAAAATTATAAAACAATTTATTTTTAAAAAAAGGAAAGAAAAAAGAATCTGGTCACATTTTTCCAAGAAAATATTTAATTGTTTTTTGAGTTTGTGATTTTCCCACTTAAGTCATTTCTATATTTTCTATTCTATTATTCTCTGTCTCTTTTATGCATGTGTGTGTGTGCATGCATGCACTCGTACACACACACACACACACACACACACACACACACACACACAAATACATAGACACTACTTCAGGGCCCTGAAGTACATTATAAAGATTGATCAGGTTATACATCTCCCATGCCTGAGCCTCAAGCATTTAAAATCATTGTGGGTTTTCTTTGAAATTCACATATTCCTATGACATAAATCTTGAGGGAAAATAACATGGAAATGTAAAAATTTACTCAGTTCTATCATATTTGGGGTTAATTTCAAGTCATAATAACACGGATGTGCCATTTTGGCCTGATACTTAGCTAATATATTATTCATAGTCCAAAAAAGGAAAGCTTTCAAATGAGACCACACAGTATGTGCCTCCAAGCCTCTGAAAAATTTTATCAGGGAAAAATTTAAAAAATGCAGAAAGATTATAAGAATTTGCCAATACAAAATAATTTCTTGCTATGTCAGACAATCCCATTCTCTTTATGTACCTCAGTCTTGCAACATTGATTTTTGAAATTTGCCTGATATATATATATATATCAGGCAAAAATTTAACACTCCTTCTTAATTAACTAGTCTCTGGAATCTGAAGTTTGAATGACATGATTTAATTAACTAAAAAGATAAGACCATGGTACTATTTTAAGAGACATGGAGGTAATTCAATTCATTCCAGTGGTCTCAATATAGGCCTAAAATCATCATATATTTTTGGTGAAGAGATTTTAACTATTTGACTCTTTCATCATACATTTGGTGAAAACGGAAGCTCATAGGAAATATTTTGCCTTTTTCACATATCATAAATTTTAATGTCAGAGCAAGGACAAGAAATATATGTTTTTGTTTTACTTCCTATGTTGGAAACATTTTTCATTGTCCATATTATATAATTTATAAAATAAGTTCAACAAAATTTAACATATCTTCTACACTTTGATAAGTATTTTGGAGTTTAAAAAAAGAGTAAATGTGCCCTGCTTTAAGCATCTCAGATTCTACTGGTGAAAGAAGTTATTCAAACATATGTTCATATGTAAGTATAAAGGCTGCCTAACAGAATATTGTATCTGGTGGATTCAGGGTAAGGGCAAGGGTCTCAGTGAGGCATAGGAAAAGTTTACAGTAGACGAAATACCTGAATAAGGGTTTGAAAGAAAAGCAGCATTTGACAAGCAACAAAGATCAAAGGAAGCACGTTCTGAGGAAAGCCCACAGTATATAAAAGGGACATCATTAAGAAGCCGAATGATATGTCTAGCAGCTACACTATAGCTGCAACTTAATACAGAGGAGAAACCACACTTCAACAAGACAGGAGAAGGTGTCACAGTCAGATGACATATGGACTTCTGTTATAGGCTGAATAAATTTGGGAGGTAACAGTTTCACTTAGCCTATATGTTGGGGTTTCAGAATGATACTTCTCATAGATTGTGGGAAATAACTGCAAAAAAATCCCCAAGAAACAAGAGAAATAAAAACCACACTTTATTCCCTCTCAAATTTACTTAAAATATGAGGCTGGACCCCAAGTGGTAAGACATTTAACATTAGTAACATAGAATATATGACTGATATAAGAGAAAGGAAACAAATTAGAGCAAAGCAGAATCATGAGGCTAACAAGATATTAATAGGGCTTATTTTTCATCTTTTTTTCATAATAAACCATACAAGCCACATAATTAATAAATGAATATACTCTCTGATTTAACATACTGATTCAGGATGGAGAAAATTATTCATTATAACCAACCTCCAATCCCCATCACCCACAATCCAAGAGTTCATTCTTCTCAGGTCCTTGAAAATATCAAAAAATTAGACAGGAAAAGTCAAACTCTTTATATATTAATGAGGCTGCAGATGATACTGAACTTCGTAATAGTCAGTGGCTTTTTGGAGAAGCCAATCTTACATGTATCAATCTAGGAACCAAAACTTTCTTTCATCCCTGGTATTCTGGCTTTTTCCCAGCATGATCACAGTGACTCATTTCATCAGAAAGCTGTGTTTGACTGCTGCACCTCCTTCACCCAACGAACTTCATGAACTCTTTCATAGCACTGTCATGACTAATGCTTGCAGCTGTTAACTTAAGCACAACTTTGATATTTTTAGGTTTTTTTTTTGCTTCTAAAATAAGTCTTTATAATATCAGAGTTTTACATCCAAAAGTAGAGTCTTTTGTACAGAATTGTTGCTCCTATTACATAGGCAAAAAATCAGAATATTATGAACATAATACCATTCCAGCTTTTACATGTCAAAATAATTATAACTGTTGAATGGAGAATTTAATTAAAATGGACATTATATTCTAGGAAGCAGAATGTTGGCAATTACTGATGTGCTTTTTCTTGTTATTTTAAATGTAGTAATCAAAAGGTAATCATGAGAGTGACAATAATGACCCTAGTGGTGATGGTAGGAGTATGATCTAAACACCTACCTCGTCAGAGCAAAATATATGCAGTGATCACAGCTCCATGAGTCAGGTACCACTGTATAATCATGCAGATGAACAACATGCAGATGAACAAGTTCAGGGAAATTAAATAGATTTCCCAAGATTACCCAGCTAGATAAGCAGTTGATTCAAAGCCTGTGTGTGTTTTACTTTAATCCCATATTGCATGTCAGGGCATCCTTACTCTACTAATATTAGCTGTTCCCAAAACTATGTTCATCTATCCCTTTATTTATTCAATAAGCACTCACCTGTGCTGGTTCTGTGCCAAGCCCATTCTAAGCATTTACAGCAGAAAGACAATTTTCATAAGTATTATACAGGCTAGGAGGAAATCAATTCCTAAAAATAAATGATGGCAATATAATTATATATATATTAATGATAAAACTGTAGTGAAATTGATCTTCATTGTAAGGCTGGACCAAATGGGTTAAGCTATTTAGCAGGTTAGAATCATAGAATCTAAGACTGATGTGGGAGGGAGAAGCAGAAAACAAAAGAGAGCAAAACAGAAAATATTTTTTCTCTTTTACTAAATTTTTCCAGATACTGCTTAGGTTCAAGTTTATGTACAACCTCACTCAGCCCACAAAACAATCCTATCAAATCGGTATTGCTATTATGCATGTTTGACATATAATGAGATTGGAGCACAAAGAGTATGAAAAATAGGACCAAATCACTGTGAAAGTCAGCACAAAGGAAGCATGATTTTAATCTTTTCAGCCAATACCTGTGGCATGCCCTGCTTGATAATTAGGGAAGACCTCATACAGAGCAAGGCACATGAGCTTATTCTTAAGGGTTCAAATTTCTCTTAATGAGTAGATAAAGTAGAAAAGGACATTTAAAACCACAAGGATAGCTCTAGAATGCACCAAAAACAATGCACATTAGACAATTGCAAAATCAGGAAACTATATCATTATGGTTCCCATCCCAACTAGCTTTTGAGCCTGCCCAGAAATTCTGTGTCTCTTTCAAGAGATTACTCCCTAATGTCATTTTCATGCTTTCCCATCATCATGAAACCTTGAATATGCCATTTCTTTGCTCCTTTTTGCATGACTTTGCTATTTATTTCACAGGAACTAATCAAATTACTGTTTATAACTGCCTCAAATTCTTATCAATATTTGGATTAAGATCGTTGTTGAAAATATTCATATATGGCATTCCTTCTACCAGTTTTATTTGTGCTATATATTGATGTTTTTAAAAGTAAATCACTATCACAACAAACTATTGTATAATTATGTGCCACCTAAATGTTCCAAAGGTCACTTGCTGGCTAAACATGATAAGGTCAGGAATCATGAGTTGAGTAAATGTGTAAAGAAAGAGATTTGTTGAACAAACAAAAATAAACAAATTCCATAGGTAAAAGGTCAAAGCAGTCACAAACTGACTAGTGTGATTCAGCTTTCTGTGTCTGCAGACAAATCATACAGGGAGCCAAACAGTTGCTGAATTTTACCCACTATCCAACCATCAGCAGTGCCAAATAACACAAGGGCCATCAGGCTGGAGACCCTTTTAGAGATAAAACCAAAATTTCCAGCTTCTCTGATTTTATACCTAGAGCAATGATTTTAGTGTCCTCCCACACAAAAAGTGTCTTATTTTCTCAGAAGAGTTTTTTTTTTTAATGACATTCTTTGTCTACAAGTTGAAGGCCCACAGACATCCTGTGCAGACCCACCTTGGAGAGATCCTCTTCCTGTAGCTAACAAAGAGAGAAAGGGAGAGCAGATAGAGAGATGAAGAGAGAAAAGATAGCAATGCAAGTACTATTACTATTCTGGTCACAGTACCCTTATAAAAGGTTCTGAAGTTTTAGTGATTGGACATAAAAAATTCAAAATTTAATAAGCCTCATATAAAGCACAAAGAAGTGCTGAGAAATCTAAGGTTATTATTATTTTTTTGTCTGATAAAGGCACTAAACATATAATTTAAACCATGCTTTTGTTTATATTTTGTTTTATTAAAATGGGAAAAAAGTCCTTTCCATTTTAGAGTCAATCCCTCTATCTTGGTACAGACTCTTGTTCTGGCCCAACATCCCCACAGAGCTGGCTCTAAAGATTCTTCTTCCCTTCCCTTTACTTTCCAATATTCCCTCTCTTCGTTATCTTTCCCTGCAGTATTTTAAAATGTTCAACTCTAGCATTATCTTATAAGCAAATCATGATTGGCTTTTTACACAATCCAATAAACATTGTTCAGTTGGTATGTTACTTTATTTGACCTACCACTCTTTGAAACTCATTGTGTAATATTTTTTTACTTCTCATTACTTACCTCCTTCCTCCCCTTTCTTTATCACATATACAAATTCTTTATTCTTCAGTGCTACGCCAAATATTGACATCCCTTAGCAATTTTATACTGAGACTTCCTTTTCTCCTTGGATAATCCTATTCACTTTCACAGGATGTATTTATATCAAGGGTTCCTGAATACAAATCAGAAATTCAGATCCATTTTCTAAAAGCCAGGCCCCATAATCATTCCTCAGATGAGCAGCTCCATAAGGATGTCCCATCAAATCTTAAAATCACCATGTCTATATCTGAACCTCAGTCTTTTTTTTAAGAAGTCCAGTAACTTCTCATTTATTACAATCTTTTCAAGCAATTTTCCAACAATATCATCTACAAAATAAAACTATCCCACAAATTAGTGTTCAGAAGACAGCGTCAGTGTTCAAGATACAGACAACTCAGCTCATAAGGACTGGGACATTAGCACAGCCAAAGGGAAGTCAAATGTGTAGAATTCTGCATCACCTCTTAACCAGGTGGTTTTTCAACTTTTTATCAAGTATCGGAAAATGTTGTTTTCTTTACTTGTTTTTTATTAATTTTATTTTTTTTTAAATTTTTAATTGATTTTACTTTTTTAAATATATGACAGCAGCATGGATTACAATTCTTGTTACACATACAGAGCACAATTCTTCATATCTTTGTATATAAAGTATTTCACGCCAATTCATGTCTTTATACATGTACTTTTTTGTTGTTTTTGTTTTGTTTTGTTTTTGTCTTTCACTACACAATTTTCCACTTCTCTTGAGTTTGTTCTCCTGGTATATAACACCATCAGGCAATCCACTGGCTAAGCCACAAACTTGGGTAATATCCTTTCTCACTTCCCTTTACCTCAAACTTATTCTAGTCATCAAATTTTATCATTTGTGCCTCAGAAGTTTCTCAAATTATCCTCTTCTCTCCATCCCCATTGGCATTCCTTGGTCATGCCACCAGTCTCTCAACCACATTTTTATAATTGTCCATATCTTGTATTATTACAAGGAAATCAGATAAATCTTTTAACAATGTGAATATAATCTTTTATGCTTCTTCAGTTCAGTTCCCTCCTCTCTAACTATGTTTCAGAAAAACCAAACTACCTATGTTCTTTGAACATTTCATGCTGCCTCCCATGTTAACCTGATTACAAAGATGTAAGCTGTGGTCTCCCGTGTGGTCAACCCTATTTTATCCTCCCTTGATTTCTTTTCTTGCTTTACATTATCTCATATTGTAATAGTATATTAACATCGTCTATTTCTTATATGCGTGCCCAAAACCTCATACTTTCCTGATTATGTATTCTACTTGTTTGCAATTAAATTTCCACTACTTAAAACAGTACCTAGCACATAATGCAGAATTAATGTTCACTGGTAGCTTAAACGGATAATCTGTATGGCTGGTGTATGTAACTCAAGGTAAGCAATGTAATGAGGAGAAGGGAGTTGTGACTTGGGGTTCAGAGAGTAGAAAGGACCCAGGTAATTCTTGACTTTATATACTAAGTTAAGAGTTTTTGAATACATTTTTGTAGCTTATAGAAAATTTGACAGACATGAAGTTAGTGAATTAACATAATTAGCTTTGCCTTTTGGAAAGATCAGACCCTAAGTAAAGTAAAAATTATTTTGGACACAAGTTAACCATTGCAATGTCTCAAGAGCACAAGGTACTGAAGCAAAGTAGAAACTGAAGAATTTGGATAATAAAGATTAAAATTATATGAGCAAGACAGAATCAACAGGAAAACTTAAGAATGATTTTAATCTGAAGAGAGGGAGAAAAGAAAGTCTGAAATTATTCATAGACTTTTAGCAACCTGTATTGACAACGTGCTAACAGTGAAGAGTGAGAATAGAGGTAGATAGACAAGGTTAGATAAAATATAATACATTTCTTTTCTAAAACAAGTTTCCCTGGTAAATATATAATATCAGACAGAAATTTGTTTAACATAATATCGGGCACACATCCTCTGGGGATAAAAACATACGAGTTTGATTTTTACAAACTATGAAGAAATATACTAGTGAATATGACATCCACCTTTATTACAGTTGCTTAAAATTTCTCCAAGAGAGAATACATATTTTTTGAACAATTAGTCTTAATAAACATGTGAATAATCCATGTGCAGTTTGATTTTATACATAAAATTAAATACAAAACTTAACTGCATTGAAGAAAATTATATTATCTTCTGATATGATATTCTATATATGGCAACTTAAATGCTCAAATAGCACATGTACTGGTAGCACAATTTAATTAATGAAGAAGTAGCTATAATTACTTTAGTTTGTCACCGCAAAGTAGATAATAGTTTCATAGCAAATGGCAAGCAAAAGATTAAAAGTGTAACATTTTAAAATTGGGTTTTAATTAATTACGAATAACAAGGCCTGTGTCACTTAGCAAGTACGATATTCACCCACTTAAGTTCTACTTAAGAGCAGGAGGTCTATCTTGATTGCCATGGGTGAGTTGACTATATAAGTGTAAAACATCTGAGTTCTAGTCATACAAATTCAATTTCTAAGTACTTGAGAGTAAAGAAAATGCTTAAAACGAATCATTAGAGCACTGATATATTCAGTAAGCACTGAGAAGAACATTGGAAGGGGTTCAGAAGAGTAGTAGCATAAATGGGCAAATCACATTCTGGTTGTATGGGCTGTGTGACTCCATCATTGGTAGGCATGGTTGTAATGAGTCACGTGAAAGCTTTTGTCTCTCCTCAATGTCTACTGCCTAGACATGAGGACTCTGCAGTGTAATCTTGAACTTCTTAACTTTTAGAGTTAACATAACTATATGACTTGGGACCTGTGAGCATTACTCATGAATTGAGTAACAATACCTGGATATGGTGCAGAAATTTTAAAAAGTGGTTTTATTCTCTCTCTCCACTACCACGAGACAAGCCAGGGCTTGAAACCTGTACTAACTCCTCCTGTGACCAAACCTTAAGAATTTTCTCTAAGAGCTCTAAATGGATCCTACAGTGCAAAGGCCAAATAAACTGAAATTAGTAGAAATTTTGAGATTCAAGCCAAAAAGCAGGGATAGTATTTTCATTATTCTTGCTCAGGGCCCCAATTCTGGTTTTTAGGTACTATTGCCTGTCAGGAAGTTCCAATTTCCTCAAAATTCCTTTGGGATTATTTTTTTAATTTACATGAGAGGAATCAGTAATAATTTTAGGTTTAATACAGTATGTTTCTGTCTCTGAGCCTAAAGTTGATAGAAACTGGAATGTATGCTAACAATTGACTTGGAAAGATATGAATATTAATATTTGTGAAACAAAAATCTGGAAAGAAATTTGAAGCAGCAAGAGTCAAGTTGTCTAGGAACACTTATTCTATATTTTATTAGATTTTTGTTGTCCATGTTGTTATTTTGCAAGCTATTGTCCAAAGGACAACATCATGCTCCTTGATTGTATTTTCACAGTCTCAAAAAAAAGTATCTCTGAATTGCTGATATGAACATTATAGAAAAGATTGGTTTGAAAAAAAAAGAAAGGAAAAAAAGGGGGAAAGTAAAGTTTTATAATAGGGCCAGTCATTTTCCCATTCATTCTGTTGTTTGCTGTTATTATTTGTTTTATTTCCCTTATTCTGGGATAATTATAATTGAATTAAAATAGTAATTCCAGAGATTATTTTTCATTAATATTAACATGTGAAAATCTCCAATAACACAATTTCTATAGTTTGTACCCTAAGAGCTCATGTGTTAAAAGTCTGGTTCCCAATGAGACAGTATTAAGTGGTGATAGAAACTTTGAAAGGCAGATGATTAGGTTATTGGTGATGCTGCCCTCAGAAGGGATTAATGTAGTTCTCTTAGGAACCCAATAAGTTCCTGCAAAATCAGATTCTTAAAAAAAGTAAGCCTGATCCCTAAATACCTCTGTCTTCTTGTTTGTGTGCTCCCTCTCTTTCCCATGAGCTCCCACCTTGATGTCATCCACTGATGTGATTAAGTAAAGACAGACCTTACCAGAGGTCAAATTGATGGGTTCACCCAGTTTGAGACTTCTAGCATCTACAGCTATGTGCTAAATAAACCTCTTTAGAAAGTATACAATCCCAGGCATTTTGTTATAGCAATGCAAAAAAGAAAAGAAATAGATACAGAGCTCATAGTACATGACTGGTTATATAAACAAATTGCTAAATGTATGTTATGATAATGATTATCTACATCTTGGAGTGGACAGATCCTTAGAAATAGCCACATTTTTAACTACAGTGTGCCAAACAAATATAATCTGCATGTGTCATGATATATAAAAGGGAAACATCCAGTTCGTGGGCTAAAATTGCTCATTTTATAAGAATAAGCTAAGTCTCTATAATAATAAATTGGAAAGAGCTAGGCAATGAAACCTACTTTCTCTCTAACCTAAAAAACAAATGTCTGTCCAATATTGTGAAGGGGAATTATAGGGTGGATAGTATCAGTAGGAAAAACCATGCATGCTTTCTTTCAGTCACACATATTGGTTATTCATAGGCTAGTGTCATGAGGTCTAAGTTGCATCTCATCTAGTCAATGGGATATTATTAGATATGAGAGCTTTGCAAATCTACAGCTGTTTGGCAAAGAAGTCCTCACTATTTTAATGTAAAATGTGAAGCACTGAAAACTATAGTCCTGGGGTGTAAGAGAACATATGGTGATGGTCAAAGTGCAGTTCTAGACAGCTTCCACTTGGCAGGGTACTGACCACGATTTGGCAAAGTTAGGAATCCTGTGTCAGCTTGGTTTCATTATAATTTATTATCAGCTTAAAACTTCCTATTCTATGGGAAAAAAAAACATGACATGAATAATGAGGAAAGAAAGTAATGTTGTGCTATGGCCAAGAAAGGCCTAGGTACAAGAGCTCAGATCTGACAGCAGAGAACAGCTCACTGGGCTCAGGCAGCAGTTCATGACTTCAAGGCTGCCCTCAGCACTTGGAGAATATAAGGAGACAGAGTTCAAAAAGAAAAAAAATAAAGAAAGAAAGAATAATAAAAAAAAAGAACAGTGAGAAGAGTTTTAATGAAAAAGCATTGTTCTAGCCATGGTGTCTTCTTGGATTTCCTGGATTTTACATGCAAATCTATGTGAATGCTGAAGCTGGTTGGTGTAAACAGATGGATTTTTCTTTATGTAGTGATAAAGACTTTGAGACTTGTAGATGGCTACAGATCCAGTAGGAAACTGCTAAACTCTAATGTTCAAATACATTGAAATGGTTAGTAGAGATTACTTATCCAATCTAAGGAGCAAAGTGCCATCTTTAGCCTATCTGAACTTCATGTGCAATCTTATTTCTTTATTATCAGTGGAAAGTATCATCAGTGGAAGTAATTTTCTGAGAAATGGAGGAAGGATAATCACATCATACAGATCATCATATTCTGTGAGAGAATATATCAGTCAACTTACCACCTGTTCCCAGTAGTAACTCAACCACATTTGTAGTTTTGCCTCAGTGGACCATGTGCACAAACAGCCCATCAAGTTCACAAGTGAGAGAGAGCTACTGAGGGAACTACTTATATTATCCTGCTCACTGTTGGAGTTTGGGGAAAAATATCTAAAGTACCTGCTTCCCACCTACCAAATATTAAAAATCAGATAGTAGTACTGGTAGAGGAATGCCAATAAAGGACCAAACATTCCTATCCAATTCCTATAGTCCTCCTTGTTATAACAGACATTTGTTATTTATGGGTTTGGAAATCAAAGTGTAAATCAAATTTCATCTGTTTAGGGGTTATAGAAAATACTGTCCTCCAGGCCTACATACCCTTCAATAATTCTTCAGATTGAAAACAAGCTAACATATTTAAATTATATTTTCATAAACAACTTAGTTTTTTTAAAAAAATACAGTAATTTAATTCAAACTTAATAATAAAAACAAAGATAAAACCCAACAATTAATAATCTAAATGGGGATTCTATCACATCTAGAGGCTAGTTGTCACAGCCATGAGGCATCAGGGACCATGCTGCTTGATTCAATGCTTCAATTTTTAAATAAACTATTCATCAGCTAGATTTTTTATGTGAGTTCAAGCTTTTTAATACTTACATTCCTCCTCTCTTAATTGATCATAAAATCATAACTAATTTAAAATTATTTCTCTGTGATAAAATCATATTACTCTCAGAACAAATTATTAAAATCAATATATTTTGACTCTAAAAAAAAGCCTTGCCTGATAATAATTATCTCTGAAAAAAAAATAAACATTATGGACTTTTCCTAAGGAAGAAGCATAGCCATCAAAATCTAGCATTTTATACAAGAGACATGTTCCAAAGGAGGATTTAAAAACCTGTAAATTTTATATGACCTTTTAATAGCCTTAGACTTTGGTTGAAAATGCATAAATAACTTTTGCTCCCTAATGGTGGGCTAAGGATACAGCCCTTAAAAGACAAAGATTTATAACATGCAACCCTTTATAGCAAAGATAATTACTTTTAGTGTTTGAGATGGGGGAATTCAAGCAAATAACACAAACAAAAAAAATTTGGTTTCCTGAAACAGACCAAAAAATAAAACATTAAATACTTTTGTGGAGACTGCATCTTCAGTGAGTAGTTGTTGCCCAGTTAGCACAGAAGCTTCTCAAGTTTCCAAAACTTTATTTCCTCTAATAACCCTCCCCACTTCAGGATCGTTCATGCTATTGAAAAATGAAGATAAAAAAGAGACAACGAAAGATGAAGAATATTCATACCAAGAATTAATAGTTCCCAGGTAAGCCTAACAGGTAAATATGAGTTTATACCCTACCCTGTTGTTTACATCATTCTGGATGACTAATCACTTGACCAACATTTCAGTAAAGTTTGGAATGCAAAGTCCGGCAGCCTACTTTCTAGTTCTGTCTCTGTCCTTTTAAGCAGGCTGTGAATCCTAGAGTAATGCTCTTTGACCACCATAGAATTAAATTAAATTAGAAAATAAATATTAACATGCTTTGAAATTGCAAAGCTCTGCAATCTATTACTCATATTATTACTTTCTATTATTCATCAGTAGCTCCAGAGACCAAATAAATATGAGAGACACAGTGTTTTCCTTTATAGTTTAGAATCTAAGCGGGAAGTAAAATATTAGCTACACACAACAGAAATAAAAAATAATCAATATAATCATAATCTAAGAATTTGTAAAGACTTTGGAGCTGAGAACAAAATTAGGAAATGAGATACAGTAACAATTGTGATAAGGAATTAAAAATCTTTCCTATGAGATTTGGAAAGCAGGTTAATATTGTCCCTTAGGGATGCCATAATAATATATCATAGGTTATTTTAATATTGTGGTTTATAAATAACAGATATCTACTTCTTACAGTTCTGGAGGCTGGGAATTTATAGATCAAGCAAGATTACAGCAGACTTGAGGTTTGATGAGGACCCATCTTCTAGTTCATGTGTTAGAGGGGTCAGAGATCATTATAAGTCTTTTTCACTCTTGTCTTTATTAATATGTTACGGGTGATTGAACACAGGGATGTTTTACCACTAATCTACATCCACAGTTCTTTTTATTTTTTATTATTTTGAGACAGGGTCTTGCTAAGTCACTGAATTTGGCCTTGAATATTTGATTTTCTTGCCTAAATCTCTCAAGTCACTGGGATTACTTTAGAGCCTGGCTCTAAAGTCTCTTTCATGAGGACGCTAGATCCACTAAGGAAGCCTCCATCCTCAAGACAGAATCATCTCCACATAACTCCGACTCTTAATAACATCACCTTTGGGAGGCAGGATTTTATCATATGAATTGGGAGGAGTTGGATATTCATTTCATAGTTTCATGCTTCTCATGATTTTGCTTTTTAATCTCCTCTGTCAACCTTTCAACATGGGACAGTGAGTAACATTTGTTTCTATACAGCTGCTTTTTATTTATTTTAAAAATAAAAAGTATTTTTAAAATACTTATAAATATACTTACTATACTTGCTGTATACTTACTATACAGCTGCTTTTTATAGTATATCAAAATACTTTATTTTTAAAATATTTATTAAAAGCAGCTGTGTGGGGGGTGGTGGGGGAGAGGGACCAGTGAATATCATGGATAGCTCTCTGTGACATATTCAAAGGCTAACTTCCTCTTAAATGTTTCCTGTACCTGGAAAACCCAACATTGTACCCACCCCAACTTTGTAAATATAGACACAATATACGTTAATAACAAGAGATATTTTGGGAAAAGGATTTGTATTTTGTAAACAGTAAGAGATGGAAACTCTTTTGACAAAGATAGTAGATTCAGCGGTGCTTCCTCTAGACCACGTATAAATCTTATTTTTAAAAACTCATTCTCGATTCTCCACAAGTGACTTCTTAAGACTAGCAAGCTTCCATCTCCCTCCAGTGGAAGTTAAGAATGAATTGTCAGAAGCTTAGAAGTTAGAATAAAGTCAGAAAGATGGACAGATGACAGTTGCTGTAGTGTTGAGGGATGTGCCCAGCCCAGAAGCAGTCAGCCAAAAGAGGATGACTCCACTTCCTCTGCTGGCCAAGCCACTGCCCCCATGCAGTGCTGACCCTGACATGAAGAAGGACACCTTGTGCCAGCCAGCACATCGTGCTTAATGACCTGTGGCATTGTCAGAACCCCAAGAAAATAATACATGTGGTCAGTCCATAAAAGAAGTTAAAAAGCCTACATTTGGGGAGAAGCCCCAGAGAGGTGAATTTGAGAAGGCTCTGGGGAAATAGTGCATTCTTGTGGAGTCTCTGTGAGCAGAGCTTGCTGGTCACAGAGCTGTTCCTCACCACTGCTGGGTACCTTTACTCTCACTCTTTATTATATTTTTAATTATTACTTAATAATAATACAATAATAAGAACTATTATTTGTATTAATTTTTACTATTTTTTTTCAAAGTATTAGACTAGACAGGATTAGAAATCAAACAAAAAGCCATCCTGTACAATGCAGGACCTAAGTGACGTTTCAAACCTCATTTGTATCAAGTTATTCCTCTTCCCCACAGTTGCATGGGAATAGAGGAAATATGAGGTGCTTTAGAAAGCAGACCAAAAGATTCTCCCAGCCATAATAAAAGGCAGAACCTTGACAGTGCAACTGAGATACAGAACAAACACTAAGCAGAGCATAAATATTGGTCTAATGAATTAAAAAGAAAAAGGAGAAAAGAAAAATTAAGACATCTCTGACTATAATCTGGGAGAAAAAGACTGTGTAATAAAAAAGTCATTATTTTATATAGAACAAAATGTACCTAATATAAGGTCCCTTTAAATTCAGAGAATTTATTACAGAATTCCCACAGTTTATTGTTTTGTATGTGTGTGTGTGTGTGTGTGTGTGTGTATAGACATTTTTCAAGAATTTAGTTACAATCATGGTTACTTTTTGGATTGAAAATAGTTAACTAGAGATTATTCCTAGTTGCTCTCTTTCCCCACCCCTCCAAAAAGAATCTCTAGCCATTTCTCCTTCCTTCCCTAAATTAAAGGATAAAAAAATGATGCATTGTGGAGAACTGGTAGTTACATAATTAAACTGGGGCAGAAAATGGAAAGAAACTACTCAGAGCTGACAGAAGAATATGTTTTCTGAGGAGGTCTGGTCTCTGATGCAGGTAGAAGAAGGGAATTTTATTAGTGGTTGGAAACAGTTCACATAAGACAAACAAGGAAAGACTTTGGGCCATCTGACATACTTCTTGGTTCTTGGACTTCATTCCTTTGAAGTAACTTTTGATTTTTGGACTCAGTAACACTGCTTTCAGATTGAACCAGTGGACCTAAGATTTATAAGAGTAATTTTTGCATATGGAGTAGAGCATTTTACATCTTCTATAACTAAATAATTTTATCTGATTATAAGATCTCAATAATGAAGAGTTTTATTACATTGTGTATTTTATTAATGTTACCTGAGAATAATAAATTGGCTCATCAAAGTTAAAAGAAATAAATTATTTGTACTTCACTATACATTGTTATGAGTATTTAAGATGTACTATCTATCACCTTCAACCTGACCTTGACTGTAATTTTGCTTACATCAGACTTTATAAGTATAAAAGGAAAAAGTCTTTACTGTTCACTGTGACACACTGGGATGTGCACTGCAAAGCCTCCCAGCACCCTGCCACTCAGTGCTTTGTACCCAACCAGCGGGAGTCCCTGTAGAGCAAGTAATGCTGCCTGCTTAACAAATAAACAGCTGGATATTCACTTTGAGCTTTGCAGTCTCTGATAGGAGAAATGCTTACTTTTAGAATGGTTTTTTTGTGATGGAAAGAATACTACCTCAGAGTGCAGGCAAGCCAAAAAGTTAGGAAAAAAAAAGAGGTGACACCAAGGATAATGTCAAGAATGGCCCCAAGGGCAGTCAGAAGGGTATTTTAGTAATTCAGGTAGCATGGGGAAAGATGGAACAATAATGGAGTTTGGATGAATGGAATAGACTAGACAGGGAAGCTCACAGAAATCTGGTACATAAAGAATAGAAAGGAACTAATGATTACAAAGAGAGAGCTTAGAAAAAAATTTAAGAAATGCAAATTTTATATTCTGGGAAATGAAAATGGTGGCCCCACCCACAGTTATATTTTTTTTTAAATTAGAAGACTCATACCACACACTTCCTTTTTGTTGTTTCATATGTAAGTATCTAAAAGGAGGAAATCCTATAAAATTATGCAAGACTTTGTCTAAATAGAAATGACTTATAATTTAGGTTCCAAGTTTTAAAAGAGCAAATAATAGAACCACTAAAAATATTCACTATTGCATAAAGAAAAAAAAAATTGACGGAACAATAGTGGTAGTCATGGTTACCTGCATGCCATCATCATGCTATGATTATATAATTCATTCCTATGAATAACACAATTATAGCCTAACATAACACAATATAGTCTTGCAACTAAGATACAAAAATTCACAAACTACTTAAATCAACAAGACCCACAGCTTCATAATATAAACTCTTATTCTGTATGTGAATAATTCATCTGTTCTTATGTATCCTCTTAATTTTATGATCACAATCCACATAAATAATAACTAAATTATTCATAGAATGCCAAAGTTTCTATTCTTCTGAAAATACATAGGCAAATTCGAAAAGAAAAGAAATTCATGCTTTCCTAAGTGAGTTAGATACTGTATAGACTCTTTGAATTATGAGATGAGTGTTAACTATACATCATTTAACTTCATTGATTTACTTTTTGTAATGCAGTACATTTTAAAATTTCTAATCCAATATTTTGGGGTTATTCAGTTTATTATGTTTTCATATTAGACTGCAAGACTCCTCTCATCTTTTTAGTCACTTGTTAAATAAAACATAAAAAATGATGCGTGAAATTCCCTTTTCAAAATAACCACACAAAATTGTTCTTTCTGAGTCTGGCACTCAAAGATAGTCAAGGTACACTCTACCCTCTACCCGATGTTTAAACATAATTGACATGATGAATTAGCACCACAAAGGGATGAGTTTCACCCACATGACTCATAACTACAGAAAGAGGACACTATTTGTAAGTTAAACATCTGAATTCAACCTATGGGTCAGAGGCAGTCTAATGTAAGAGGCAGAAAGAGGCACTCAAAGAGCACTTGGCTTTCATTCTGAGCATTTAAATACCATTTTGATTCTGGCATTCATTTTATTTCCTGGAAGTCACTTAACTTCTTTGAGCCTCAGTTTCTTCATCAATAAATTATAAGACTTGATGCTAATTCTTGGTACTAAAATTCTTATGATTTAAAGTAATTCCATATACTGGCTACCTAGCTCTTAGATTTCAAGGAATTGCATATAAAAGGTTTGCCAATATCTCCTCTCTGCCAATTTATCTCAGTTCTTAGGTATAGTGGGCAAGCTCCAGATCACAAATTATCCCACTGGGCATTTTGAACCTATCAGAATAAAGCATACTCTTCTGAAATATCTACACAATGGCAAAAAAAAAAAAAACAAGGTAAAGGTGTTATTTCCATTTTCCATTCTAGTTTTTTTAAGTTATACATAACTTTAGGATTCATTTTGACAAAATTATAAAAGCATGGAATATAATTTGTTCTAATACAGTCCCCAGTATTCTCATTTCCCTCACCTCTTCTTATCCCTCCCCCTTCCCTTCTCTATACTCTACTGATATTTTTGATATTTAGTATTTACTTATAGTTTTTTTTTTAAATCAGTAGCTTGTGGATATACATGATGATGAGATTCACGGTGCTATATTCATACATGTACATAAGAAAATAAGGTCTGATTCATTCCACTCTTCTTCTCCTTCCTCTTCAGTGCCCTTCATCTAATCCACTGATATTTCTTCTTCTTTTTTTTTTTTATCTTCCATCCCCTTATTTTGGATTAGCTTTTGCATATCAGCAGAAACATTCAACCTTTGACTTTTGGGGACTGGCTTATTTCATTTAGCATGATAGTCTCCTGTTTGACATCTCTAGCAATTAAGAAAATAAGAAATAAAGCTATATTGAGATTTCATTTCACTATGGTCAGAATGGCAATTATCAAGAATACAAATAACAATAAATCTTGTTGAGAATGTGGGGGAAAAGGTACACTCATACATTATTAGTGGTACTACAAATTTGTGCAACTACTCCAGAAAGCAGTATGGAGATTCTTTGAAAAACTAGGAAAAGACACCATATTACCCAGCTGTCTCACTCTTCAATATATATGCAAGGGATTTAAAATCGCATAGGATACTGATGAAGCTACATCAATGTTTATAGCAACACAATTCACAATACCCAAACAAACCATGTCATTTCAGTTTTCCACAGTCAAATCTGTGTTAAATTTGCAGACCCTTATTCCCATACTCCACTATGGCTCTTTCTTCTCTGAAGCACCATGTGACTACATTTCATATCTGAAGGAAGCTGATGAACCTCTGAATAAATCACACAGACACACATGTGCTATTACAGTCTCAGAAAACTTTTGAAGATAGAAAATTGCTACTATTACCATGAAAATGTAATGGAAACATATCTTGTAGCACATCAGCTTACCATAATCCTTGCCTCTATGGATTGGTAAGAATTTTGGTAAAAAAAAAAAAAAAAAAAAAAAAGCAGTGTGAAAACAAATGTGATTAGTAACTTTGTGTAATAACTGTGCCTCAACTCATCATTACAGTCTGCTTCAGAATTATACCAAATTCATTAGAGAATTGAGTTGACTTCTGAATCAGTGCAGATTCAAGCTGTGCTTATATCTAAGGCAGTTTGCACAGTCGGTTTTTAATAGTTATTGAATTCATTTGCCTCTACCTTTTTTATTATATTGTATCCAATAACATATTTGGTTCACTCTCATTTTTTTTCTAGTTGAATCGGTTATTGTTCATAGAGCCAGCTTGAAGGTATTCACTAACATGAAATTAAAAGACTACAGTGGATTTGGGTCCTGAATACCATACTAAAGCTTTTAAGTCTACAAAAGAGAGTGTCAATTAGAGGTTAAGAACATGGTGTTTGGAGGTAAAAACCATGGTGGTTATAACAAGGGATGCCATCTTTTGTACCATCATGTCTGTCATTTACAAAGTATTTACATTAAAGTGTCTCTACTCAATTGATTTATGTTATAAATAAATAAGATACTGTACAATGCATGTGAAATGCTTGAAATAGGACCCAGATATTCTAAGTGCTCAATAATAAGGAAACCAAGAGAAATGCAAAAACATTATTGTGGGAAAAATCATGAGTTACAGAATGTCAGATTCTGAATATAAATTTCTAAAATTTGAAAACAATTGTTCAGAATTAATGTCAATAAACCATGTTTATTCTAGTTTAATCAATCACTAACATTATGGCCTTGTCTATAAATTACACTAAAAATATTTCATGTATTAGTTGCATAAAATTTAAATTGGGCTAATTATTTTCTTAGTATTGAGGGTTTTAGTTCCTTATATATTTTGGATATTAATCTTTAATAGATGTATAGTTTGAAAATATGTTCTTCTATTCTGTAGATTGTTTCATCACTGTGTTGGTTATTGCCTTTGATATACAGAAGTTCTTACTACTTTCATGTAATCCTGTTATTCAGATTTTCAATTGTTATACGTGATTTTGGGGTCATATACAGAGAATCACATATGTACTCTTTAAAATCCTAGCTTAGGATCAAAAAAGTCAGCTACTGTGCCTGGTGTCACAACAACCTCCTTATCCGTAGAATCCCAGTTTGTATGGTATCTTTGAATAAAAAACTTTCATATTTCCTTTGTCTTCAAAAGCAATAGCTTATTTACAAACTGCTGGTTCTTTGCATCAATATAGAAATTATTTTATGATAATTTCCCATACCACTCATTCCATCTTTCTTGGAAATAGCTGAAAAAATAACTCATAAGAGTAGTGATGTGCTTTCTGGGGACACCAATTGCGCTGTACATTCTATGTGAGAACTTGCAGAATCTCAGAGACGTAATTGCTCAAGGCTACAGTGAGTTGTAGCAGAATTCAGACCATCTGGGTTCCTGACTAGCCACCCTCATAACCTTCATCTCTTGCTGTTTTCTTCACATATAGAGATGAAAGTGGAAAATGCTTTATCCTTGCTGAATGTGAATTGATAATTGTGAGCTCTTCTAAGTGTGAACTAAGTGGAATGGAGGAAGTAATTGTCTCCTTTCTTTCCTACTTTGGCGGTGTCTCTAGGATATGTGAGGTTCTGTTTCAGGGGTGCTTCTCTCTTTTTCTCCTTCCTTACAAGGAGTAGTTCAGAGTTAGATTTAAGGGAATAGTTCACAGAGAGAATCTTCAGAGTACCCAAAGAACAAAACTGATATGAGGGTCACTTAGAGTGTTCCAGGGACAAATAAATATAGAGTCTCATTTTCCGCTCATTTGCCAGTTACTTAGTTAACAGTAGAATTCAACCTGTACCTCAAACTTAGGTCTTTAACAAAACATATGATTGAGTTTCCATCCTCAATTTATATTAACCATACCATAACTATTTCAGAACCTTAGTAAATATTTGTTGAATGAATGAGGAAATACTTTTGCACTGCAAGCTTTAGAAACGGAAACTCCTCTTCCAGTGACACGAACACATTCTAACTGAAGCATGTTGTTGCTGTTTGGGTTTTTTGTTGCTGCTATTTATTTACTTATTTATCAAGTCTTTACTATTTGTTTAGGTGGGACTAATAAAAAACCAAATACCATACTTATTTTGTTACAAAAAATAGAAAAATGTGTAACTGATTTTAAACCTGACAAAATTATTTTATATCAATAAGGACCACATAAAATAACATAAAGTTATTTTATGTGGTCCTTATTGATATAAAAGGAATTTGAAGAATTAATTAACTTCTTAGTTAAGGAACTAAAGAACATCATGGGAATTCTTGGGTACCTTGGTGGATGGTCATGCTGTAAAAGATTGAGGAGGAGAAAGGACTTGCCTATGAGCATGCCTGTATACAATGTATTTGTTTTAGATCACTTTATACTTGAGATACTTAAGGAACATTCAGGAACTTGATGGAAATGATATGCCTGAAAAGTGGGAACAGATTTTTTTGAACCTAGTTTTAGGAGTCTGTGGCATAGATGGTGACCATAAGTCATTATACTATACAAGAAGAAAATTATAAAATGAGGAGAGAGGATAACTTAAACTAGACCAGGGTGGTTCTGAGCAGACAAAATCAGGGCCAAGGGAAATAGTAAGTTGTGTACACAAAGGAAGAGAATGTGTCAGTAAGAAGCTTGGCTCAATAGTGCTCATGCTGAAGAGGACAAGGCAGATGAGACCACAAAGGACACACTGGACTCCACAAATCAGAAGTGGAATTTTGTTGCTAAGACCTGATTCAATAGAGTAGTGGACTGAACTGTGAATGGAAATTGAGTATGCAAGAAACCCAGTATGAGTTTTTTGTTTGTTTGTTTGTTTGTTTGTTTGTTTTGTATTTTGCAACCTAGATGTTCACAGAGGAAGGGAAGACCAGTAAGTTTGAGTGGATTCCTTTTAATGTTGCTTTTTATATGCCCCCCTCCCCTCAGAATGTAAAGGTTCATTTTGAATTTCATCAGGAAAAATGGAACCTATTCTTAGGATCTATATATGTTTATATACAAAGGAATATTATTCTGCCATAAAAGCAGGAAATTCTACCATTTGCCACTATATGGATGAACCTTGAGATCCTTATGCTAAGTATGTACATCTGACAAAGAAATAATGCATGGTGTCACTTAGGTATGCAATATAAAAAGTTGAACTCATATAGTCATAGTAAAATGGAGGTTATCAGTGACAGAGGAATGGGGTAAAGAGGAATATGTTGGTCAGAGTATACTAACTTTCAGCTTTAAGATGAATTAGTTCAGGAGACTTCACCAGCATGAGGTGACATGTGAACTTGATTGTGGCAATCATTCCACAAATTATATGTATGTGAAATCATCATGTTATACACCTTAAGATTATACATTTTATTTGTTAATTATACCTATATAAAGCTGAAAAACTGATAAGCCTGATATATTAAAATAAGCAACTTACTTTTGTATTACCTTCTACAACCACTTGCTTAATAATGTACTATAGTTGAAGATGAAACAAAAATTACCAATAATTACAAATGTTTATCTTGCTTAATGGTAAAATGAATGTTAACAATGCATTCCTTCAAGTCAAGCACATGCATATATTGTAGTATATAAAACTCTATTTCTGAAGACAAGAATATTTTGAGTTCAGATAACTTTAACCACTACCCAGAAAATGTATGTGTATATATATATATATATATATATATATATATATATATATATATATATATATATTTTGCTTCATGCATATCTAAAAATATCTTGAATTAAAGCAGAAACAGGGAAGGGATACTTAGTAACCATTGCCACAAACCTGGTGTCCTTTTGGTCTCTTCAGCTGACAGCTACTTGAGTGTAGTAAATAGCCAAAATCATGTAAAAAGTCTTCTAGAACTTTTTTTCTTTCTTAGTAAATAATATATGTCTTATTCTTGCTCAAGGAAATGAGGAGAATATTGAACAAACAGGGGATTTCTCATTCATGCATTGAATAAAAAAGATATTTTACTGCTATACACTGGGATATGAAACAAAGAATCTGGTTAGCAAATTTGAAAAGATGAGGCTTTGTAGAATATTAATATGTGCCTTAAAAAAATCTGGAAATAAATGTTTTATTTCGTAAGTGACTTGTCTGAATATACACAACCAAATTTGCCTTCTGCTTATCCCTTTTTAATTTTGTTGGATTGAATGTTAAAAATTAAATAAGCTTTTTTATGAAAAGGAAAAATATTTTGCTATGCTGATTCATTCATCCCCTGTTCTCCATAAAATGCTATTTTTAATTTTGAATAGCTATTTATTTTATATTTAACAAAAAATAGACAACTATATGAGGCATATGGAAACAAAAATGTTCATTGCATTTCATTTTTGTGTGCACGGAATGGAAGAATTCCTCACTGGAGGAAATAATAAGGCAGTACAAACTACAAAACATTTATGGAAACTTCTCTTTATATGTAAATTTTCTTTTGTTCATATACTTTCAAAAGTAGTTTATCAATCCAATGGAAAGAATTAATTTTAAAAAGTATGAAATTGTTAGGTTGTTTATGTTATATATATATTTATGTTATATGTAAAATTGTTATATTATTTATGTTATTTTCCTCACTTTTAACATCCTCAATACATGACATTTTAGATTAAAAAGATGCAATTTCATATACCACTGAAAAAGAATATTTTTTACTAAGATTATAAAGTATATTTTTAATAAGAACTTTTAGCTAAATTATACTGCATTTAAATTTTTTCTGCAAGGAGCAATCTAGTATGATTCTATAAAAATAATCTGGCAGTCTCTAAAGCATAATTTTTTTAGTTTGTTGAAAAATTGAATGATATCTCAGATTTCTCCATATCATGTTATTGTAATAATGTTTTCAAATCCTGTGTATCAGGTTAAATAAACTAACAACAAAAGAGCTAATAACGTTAGTTTATGGCTACATACTAATAGGAAATGATTGTTTCAGAAGTAAAATATAACTCACAAGTTTTCTACATTTTTCACTTAATGGTCAAATATATTTAGTAAAATCTTGGTAATCTTAGCATGAAAGCCTTTTTGCTCTATTTTACCCAGAAATATTTTCAGCTGGCAGAGTTAATGCAGGCTCATTATAGAGGCCAAAGCACTGTGGCCATTAGGACTATGCTCTGCGCGCCTGCTTTTAGTCCAATTATCTCACATTGTAGGATGAGGAAAGACATTGTCCTGCCCCCATTTACTCCCCACCCTAAGCTCCCTTGACATTTTTTATCTCTGTGAAATTATCATTGATTTATCTAGTGTTTCTCAAAATGAACATGATGAGGATCATTGGGAAGCTTCTTACAAAAAGATTCCCAACCCCTTCCTCCATGGATATAATTTATTAGATTTAGGGTAGATCACAGAAATCTACATTATAAAATCAAAGCATTTAATCTGTAAACCATCTTAAGAGATCAGTAAACTTGGAAGTAACATCAACACCTCTGCTCTTCTTGTTTCTTGAGGATGATTTCTCACTTCACTGTGTTCCCAATCCATGGAATATTCTTTCATTCATTTCCATCTAAGATTTTTCTCCCCATTTAAGCACATTCAGAACTGGCCAAGTCTCTTTCCCCACTTTATTACGAATTCTTTGGGCTCAAGGTATCTTCCCCCAAAGTAATGGGATTTGTGAACAGGAAATGAGTAGAGGATTAAACAGTGCTTTATAGGTGGGATGAATTCTTAAAGTAATAGGTGTTCAGAGCAGAAAGACTAGGGAAGGAGGAGGCTCTAAAGAAAGATGGGGCAGAACAGGGAGTGGGCAGGCAGAACAAAGCAGGTAGAAGCACTTAGGTGGTGGCTGGTAACCTTACATGCAGGGCATGGTGCCCTGGGCCAGGTGAAGCTAAAGATGATTAAGAGCAGTGATAGGCTGAAAAGAGTACGAGGGTATGTCCAACAACAACTGGCATTCAAGGCAGAGTATAAGACAATCTCAAAAAGCAAAAACAATTGCAGAGTTCTGAAAAGAGACCACCAGTGTTTGAGAGCATTAGGATCAACTTAACGGTCTAATGGCATTTTAACTGAGTTCTGAAAGATGGGTCAAATTTTGAAAGGTGGGATGGGACAGCAATATGTCTTGTCAGAGAAAATTAATTAACCAATAGCTGAATAAACCAATCTGTGAACAAATGAAACAGAATAAAGTTTAATCAGACAGATATAGCCTGTTTTTGTTTTTGTTTTTGTTTTCTGGATAAATGATTCTTTCAGGTTTCTAGGTGACTCCTCCTGCTTATAGAATGACACTCTTAAGTGCAGTACAGGTTTCCACGTCAAACAAATGTTTTATTCAAAGAATCTGTGCATATGCCACTTGTAAGCATTTTGAAGTATCATTATGATTAGAAAAAGAATATCAATAAATATCTAAAAAACAATATTCAACAACCTTTAAACAAGTATTCTGTCATTCTTTCATAAAAAGTAAGGGTAGGTGGAAAAAAGAAAGCTAGTAGTTGAAATAATACTCCACACCTTCTTTAAACATGTTATAATTTACCCAGGTGTAATGGTGCACACCTGTAACTTCAGCAGCTCAGAAGACTGAGGTAAGAACATCAGAAGGTCAAAGCCACCCTCAGCAACTTAGTGAGGCCCTGTTTAAAAATTAAAAATAAAAAGCGCTAGGGATGTGGCTCAGTGATTAAGTGCCTTTGGATTCAATCCCTGGTACAAAAAAAAAGTTATAATTACATTTTGAAGTCCTAAATGAGGCAGAGTTAAGAGAATAAGACTTGTGAAACAAGAGTAGTTTTGAAATTCAACTTCATCTCTTATTAACTGGATATAGGGATAACCACAAAATAAGGTGACCACTTTAAATAAATTACTTGGGATAGAACTATTTTTTAAAAAGTATTGACAGTTGATTCCCTTTGGTGATCCTTAAGGGACCTTCAAAATCTAAATCCAGTGCTGTGTGAAACAGCAATTTTGATAATAGTTTAGGACAGTGGGCGCCAATTGACACTTTGGGCTTTCCAAATGTGTATCAGTAAAACAAATATCTTTAGAACACTGTCCAGAACATTTCTGAAAAAAATTTCCATTCTGTATGCTACAGCAAGCCAGTTTTCACCCCTCCCCTCAGGTGCACACCTTTGACCATGCCCATCTGTTAAGTCAGATGGAATGAAATTCCAGATATGGACCTCTTTCAACCTACATGTTGTGACAGTTAGGACTTCAGTCCTAGCTCAATCGCAATCCTTTGTGTTTTAAATATCACAAGATTTTTTTAAAATTATTAAGCCTATTAACATATTTTTGAAACTTAACAGGCTATTCTTGATTCATTGTTTGTTATCCCACTTTATATGTGTTTTGTTTACTTAATAATAAAAGCACAACATGATTATTCAGGTAAGCATGGCAAAATAAAAGTTAATAACTTATTTTAAAAAATACAGTTGAGGATGATAGACAACTGCAAACTTGTTCACTAAAATGTATCAGAGGGATACTCCAACCATATCAAATGAGGAAAAATTGTGATTGAAAGCCACTAAATAAGAACAACATATGAGAAGTACAGTGGAGAGGTCTAGTAGAAATTAATGCAACATTCTTCTCCAAAAATAAAATGTTAAACTTTTATGGTATAATTTCTTTACACAGAAACATACAATGTAAGGTCACTATTTTTATGCAGAAAATAAAAAAGATGCTACAAGACACTTTTTAATATATACAATTTTCAATTAGACTTTCCCTGTTTACTTACTATTAATACCATACTAGTATGGTTTATTCATAAACAATGAATAAACTAATATTGATGTACGTATTATCTATGGAAGTTCATACTTTATACTGAAGATTTCCTTAGGTATCACTTCAGTCAGTGTTAGTTCTGGGATCCCAAGGAGGATACCATACTACATTAAGTTGTCATGGCTCCTTAGGTACTCTAAGTTGTGACAATTTCTCAAACTCTTCTTGTTTTCGATTAACTTGATGGTTTTGAGTACTGGTCATATATTTTGCAGAATATCTCTCAATACAGAATTTTTTTTCACAATTAGGCTGGGGTGTATGGAGTTTGGTAAAGAAGACACCAGAAATAAAGTGCTATTCTCACTGTATCACAACAAAGGAAAATCTGACCAATACGATTTATCCTTGTTAAACTTTGTCAGCAGAGAGACCCTAGGAAAATTCATAAACAATGTTTATGAATTAAACTTTCTCACCTAGGTGGGGTGATGTTTGCCAGGTTTCTCCATTGTAAATTACTCCTTTTCCCCCGTTTTTGCACTATACTCTTTGGAAGGAAAGCACTAAATACAGTTCACACTTAAAGAATTAGGAATTATGCTCCCCTATCTTGAGAGCTGAATAGCTACATTTTTTTTTTGAGATTCTACTATACATGAGATTTATATTACATCTTTGGCCATTAAGGAGGTATTTTGGTTCATCCCTGGGTCTCTTGGACAAAATTTCAACATTGTGGTATTTTTTTAGCACTTCTTTGCTTTCTGGCACAATAAATATGTCCCAGGTTCATCTTGTGTATTTCCTACCCTAGCCCCAGACTCAAATAGTTCTTTTACTGGAAAGGGGCATTATAAACCAGGAAATGGAACCTAAGTGTGAGCATTGCAACTGGGGGATGTCATTTTTCCTAGGGTATCTCTGCTGACAAAGCAAAAAAAAAAAAAAAATATATATATATATATATATATATATATATATATATATATATGTGTGTGTGTGTGTGTGTGTGTGTATGTGTGTCTATAAATACTTTTATAAGAATCAATCTGTATTTGTGTTAAAATGAACATGTATTGCATATTTATCATCTCCCACTCCAACAGTAAGAATCCTGCTTTCCTAAATTTGCCACCCAATAATACTTCAAATTCCTACAGATTTACTTTTAGAAATTTAAAGCAAAATCTTGTTATTTTGGGATTTTTTGTCATGCATAAATAGCACATAACTTAGCACTTAAAAATTAAATAGATATATCTTTTTTATTTATATATGACAGTGGAATGCATTACAATTCTTATTACACATATAGAGCACATTTTTTCATATCTCTGGTTGTATATAAGTATATTCACACCAATTTGTGTCTTTATACATGTACTTTGGATAATAATGATCATCACATTCCACCATTATTTATTAACCCATGACCCCCCATCCCCTCCAACCCCTCTGTCCTAGCTAGAGTTTGTCTATTCCTCCCGTGCTCCCGCTTCCTATCCCAAATATGAATCAGCTTCCTTATATAAAAGAAAACATTTAGTATTCTGTTTTCTGGGATTGGTTAATTTCACTTATAATTATCTTCTCTAAATCCATCCATTTACTTGAAAATGCCATAATTTTATTTTATTGCTGAGTAATATTCCATTGTGTATATATGCCACATTTTTTAATCCATTCATCTATTGAAGGGAATCTAGGTTGGTTCCACAGTTTAGATATTATGAATTGTGCTGCTATAAATATTGATGTGGCTGTGCAAAAGAAACAATCTGTGAGGTAAATAGAGACCCTACATCTTAGGAGCAGATCTTTACCCCTCACACATCAGATAGAGCACTAATCACTAGTGTATATAAAGAACTCAAAAAGCTAAGCACCAAAAACCAATTTATCTAATCAATAAATGGGCCAAGGACCTGAACAGACACTTCTCAGAAGATGATATGCAATCAATCAACAATATATGAAAATATGTTCATTATCACTAGCAATTAAAGAAATGCAAATCAAAACCACTCTAAGATTTCATCTCACTCCAGTCAGAATGGCAGCTATTATGATGACAAACAACAATAAGTGTTGGCAAGGATGTGGGGGAAAAGGCACACTAATAACACTGCTGATGGGACTGCAAATTGGTGCAGCCAATGTGGAAAGTATTATGGATATTTCTTGGGAAATTGGGAATGGCACCACCATTTGACCGGGCTATCACTCTCTTTGGTCTATACCCAAAGGATTTAAATAGATATATCTTAATTTTTTCATATCCTTTTAACCAGCAACGCATGTCTTATAAACCAAGCTAGTCTTGCTTTGAGGTCTGTTTTTATTATTTAGTTACATAACCGGTAGGTATAGTTATATAATCGGTAGGTAATTTCAAAGTAGGTATATTCCAAATGTTTGCTTCTCAGTCATTTAAAACGTATGGCTTTTGTTTTAATTGAAGTAACTTTATAAATAGTGTTCAGGTTGGCCAGGTTTGCCCACAAACCTATTTAACCAAGATTTTGTTGTAATGGTGTTTATTTGCAATAAAAATAATAGAAAGTAATATTAGAAAACAAAAGGGAAACATTAAAACACATAAGAAATAGTGTTTTGTTAATCTTACGTGTAGATACTTAGGCAAACATGGAAGGGTTGACAGTAAGAAATCTGCAGAATGCAGAGGAAAGGTCTGTGAAAGGCTGAACCAGTTCCTCTGACACTGCCAGAACAATCATCATATAATGGAGGGTAGATTTTAATGAATCTTGACAGGAAAGGTGAAGTTCATTGTGATGGACTTCATACGCTATGCTAAGATGATTGACGTTAAGTTTAGGGGAATGGGAAGCTATTGAGGAACTGTATGCAAAGGCATAGCTTCATCTGACTTGTGCTTTAAAAAGGTTACTCTGATGACAGTTTAGATGATGGATAGGAAATTGAGGAGAATGAAGGCAGGAACAATCAGGAAAATAACTGAAATAGTGAAAAATAAAAATAAAAACTTTAAGTCAATCGACCAATTGTCTTAAAAAAGTATAAGAAAGGTCAGAGATGGAAAATGTTAAAGAAAGAGACACTTCTTTCCTCTCAGCAACTAGCTCTGTTACATGGGTGAGGGAGGGATTAATTTCTATGATTTTTTCTGTTAGTGCTGTGAGGGACATTGAGGTTAAATGAGCATTTATTGGTGTCATAAGTCAAAAAAGAGAATATGGTAGTAAGAGTTGTTTTGAGAAAAGGTAGTAATTATTTTGATAACTTGATTTCTATCTGAAACAGTCTTATCTTTCAGTTGCAATTAAGAAATTCTTACACTAGTTGATAGCAAAAGTGATTTGCTAAGATACCTGGCAGAAGTAGGAAAGATAGAGTTATTTCAGAGAGCTCACATGTATTTATAGGAAAAGATTATCAAAGACGTACTTTCATAGCTTTGAGAAATGCCAAATGAGAGAAAATGAAAAATGTACTGGATGTCCCTAAGAGGGAATAAAGAATGTGGGACAAAGACCTAAAGAGTCACAAAACTAGATTCCAGCCAGGAATTGACATCATCAGTCCAGCTGGAGTTGGGTATGCTTGGGGTTTGGGGAGATAATGGCCTAGGGAAAAAAATGTGTGATGAGTTATTTGTTTGTGGAGACCAATCTCCATGGGGCACATGTTTTTATGATAGTGGAAAAACAAAATAATTCATTTTATTTAGGATTTCAACTCACAAGAGATACTCTTGGGGTGCAGTTGGATAAAGTCACAACCTTGCTAGTTAGCTGGTGCATCTATTAAATGCTGTATGACTGTATGATTTATGTGTGATTTATATTTCATGATTATTTATAATTTTCTTTTTTCATAAGATAAATTCAGTTCTAACAAATTACTTTTTCATCCTGTCCCATCTATTTTCCTACTTGCAAATCAAAGAGCCTACCTTCCATGATATCTCTATCCTCCCTTTTTCATGCATTCTCCTGTTTACCACACCAGTGTGTATAGGAAGAACAGACAATGGCAATAGATGTGCAGGCAGTATACTGGAACCTCTTGAACTACAGTTATTACTTAGTATTCAGTTTCCTTCCAGGAAACAAAACAAAGCCAATGACATTATCAATAACAAAATAAAACAATCTAGCCCAGACCAAGGAATGTTTCTTCATGTGTGTTAATGTATTCCAATACTGGAAGTTGGCATATAGCTTGGAATTAATTTTTATGCTTGGTTTATTCTGTATGCAAAATGAATCCACAGGAAATTTATGAATAAGTTGTTTTTATAAGATTCTCAAATGTGACCTGATAAAAAAAGTAATGAATATTATTTTAAAAATGTGTATTTAAAACAAAGGAAAAAAGACACTTAATGTCTATTTTTAAGAAATTGTAGCATCAAATATGTAATGAACCAAAAAAGTAGGGAAGACCTTCAAATAGTATCACTATTACTAAAGGATGGTGTTAAAGACAGTAAAGCTTATAGGAAAGGTACCAGAAATGTAGATTTGAGTGAGAAAAAATCTGAACAAATATAAGAGCATCATCTGAATTGAAGATTTTAATTAATGAAAATTGACTCAAGTAGGCAAAAGCTACATGATTTCAAAAATATTCAAGTGAAAAACTCAACATTGAGTTCATCATTTTGGACCTTCTAGTTCAATTAATATTTTCAGTTTTTAAAGTCAAACATATTTATACAGATGCTTTTGAGGTCATTTAGATACAGTGAACAAAAAAGATGATGAAAAAGGCATTGATTCCTTAACTTATTCAAATTTAATGAGTTCCTAATCTGCTATAAGAACTGAGACACTCTCAAGATAATAAAACAAGTGAACAACCTAATGGAAGAGACAAATGTGAACACAGAGTACAATACAATGTGCTTCAATGTCTAATGTTAGGGAAATTTTGTGAACACATACCCTACCTCACTGTTCCTGGAAAAATAGAATTGTCTTTAATATAATTCTTGAAGGATAAATAGGAGTTTTCAGAGATATAAAGATAAGCAGGGGTTCTACATATAATTGAGAACATGAGTGATGATTTGGAGGCCTAAGAATTTGTTTGAGTAGAAATCATGAGAAAATTAGTAAACCCAGTTCCTAGATATGAATGAGATATAGTGGCAGAGAGTAAGAATGAAAATCATTAAAACACATAAAAATGTTTAATTTGGGGTGAGGGATGAATTGTGCAAGATCCTGAACACCACTTGAACACCAAATTAAGATTTTAGTTTTTGTCTTGAAGGAGTAAAATTCAGGTATTTGGGAAATGATTTTATATATAAATGACTTAATGCACAGAATAATCTTTCTTTTACAGGGAAACTGTACCAAGTATATGAAAAAATACATTAAATGCAGAGAAAAGTATAAGGGAAAAAAAGAAAGATTTACAAAACTTAGAAATTACCCAACTGGAGACAGTGACTATTGCCCGAGGCTGGGTCAGTAGGGACAAAGGCAGTCAGGTATTCCTAGTGCTCAAAGCTACTTGGGGTCCATCTTTCTGGGTTAAAAATTACTCACAATTTATCTGTTGAGGCTTATGTTAGACCAATGAACTTAAATGGGATGCAAAATGTTGCCTAGTTTTAAAAATAGTAATGCTTTGCTGACAAATTGTGATACATGAAGATATATATGGAGACCCCTTAGAGGGTGTCCAAAACAAAAACAAAGGGGCATTGTGGAGGCTGAGATCAACAATGTGCCTCTCACGCTTCATCAACGCTTGTTTTCATGTTGCCTTTGATTTTACACAGAGAGACTCTGTTTAAGATTTGGATAAAGAAATATTTCCATGGTTAAAAAACAAAATCAAAATGTAAAGATGCACAAGTTCCATATGTTCAAGAGCAGGTTTTTTAAAAGTTTCTTTTATATATAATTCCCAAAGGATTCTTCATCTTATGAGACTTTTTATGATCTAAATTAGCTTTATGAAATATTTCCACATTGTCCTAAATTTGCTCATTTTGCCATGAAAATTTTTTCATGAACCAGCACAGGGCAACCTTTAGAAACAATAGCTTTAGGAAAAGGAAAAGCACACAGTGCTCCCCTCTGTCCACTAATGTGCTATTATGATTATGTCCCCAAAGTATAGATCAGATGTTCAGATTATGCTGCCTTTTAACATGGAGAAGGTTTCAGGAATGTCTTCTGGAAACAGACTTTCCAGATTTAAGCCCTAACACTGCAATTAATACCAGAATTAATTCTGTGCAAATTAATTGATCTCTCAGTACTTCAGTTGTCCTACCTATAAATATGGGTAATATTTGTGTATTTTATTTAGTGTACCATGTGGGTTGAATGAGCTTATATATACAAAATATTTGTAGCAGTATCTTTCTATGGCACCATTGATAGATATTATTATTAATTTTATGGTAAACCTTGGGTCTAGTGAAAAAATTTGAGCTAGCTTTTTAGACTTTCTTCATGAATATATGCTAGATTATTCTATCTGGCATGATGCTATTTATTTATTGTTTTTCTCTCCAGACTGTGAAGTATGTTTCTTAAGAGTAGGGAGTTTCACCTGTGTTGTTTATTGTGGTAACTCCATCATTTAAGAGGGTACTTAAAAATAATAGGAGCTCAATAAATATTTGTTGAATAAATGAATAAATTCTTATTTCACTGAACTGGAGTTAATTTAAGTTCCCTTCATATGCTGATGCTTTGATATTTACTGAGCTAAAAGGCAACCCCTAAAATACCAAATAGAAGCAAGGAAAATAGAAAACCTATTTATTTTCTCAATGCTCAGAGCAGGTACAGGTTTAGACTCATGTAGCATTTTGGGGGCCTGGTAAAGTTTTGTCCAATTTACTCTGACAAGACTGTTTGGAATAGATTTAGTGTCCTTTCTACTGCTCACAGACACAAGATAAATTTGAAACTTTGTTCTACTTTCTGTAGCCTTGTCCATTAACAAATTAGCATTGTCCATTAACACATCTGTTCATGTGCCAGAAAAAGGGAATATTCTATCTAAATTTCCTAATTGTTGCTTAAAGACTTTAAGGGTGTGTGTGTGTGTGTGTGTGTGTGTGTGTGTGTGTGTGTGTGTGTGTAGAAGAGGAGACAAAATATGGTAAGACTTCACTTCACTACTAAGCCTAAGGTCGGATACGATAAATTTATTGTATACAAGAAGAAAATCTCTTTACCCCGGGTGTCCAGCCAGGCTTAGTTGAGTTGATTAGAAATAAGAGCAGATAGTGAAATAATTCAGAAAAAGGAGATACTGATTCATATGATCAGGGACATGATGATACTCCTAGACACTGAAAATAAATCACAAAGTCTAGAGATAGAGAAGCTAGAGACATGTTCAGAGAGAGTGTGCTGTAGAAATTCACATACATAGAGGAAAATTCAGGACAAAACTGGAGGAATTTTTGAAAAGTGGATGTTGTGGTTTAGATATTAGGTGTTCTCCAAAAGCTCATGTATGAGACAATGCAAGGTGAGGTGAAATGACTGGGTCATGAGAGGTTATGAGAGTTTTAACCTAATCAGTGCATTAATTCACTGATAGGGATTAACTGGGTGGTGTTTATAGGCAGGTAGGGTGTGGCTGGAGGTGGGTCATTGGGGCGTGGCTTTGGGATATAAATATTTTGTTCTTGGCCAGCTGAGTTTTCTCTCTGCTTCCTGGTAGCCATGTCCTGAACCACTTTCCTCCACCACATTCTTCAGCCAGGATGTTCTGTCTCATCTCAGGCCCCATGGAATGGAATGAGGTGTCTATGGATTCAGACTTCTGAAACCATGAAACCCAAATAAACTTTTCCTCCTTAAAATTGTTCTTGTCAGGTCTGACTAAAACAGTATGGTTGTGCACAGTGTGGTGGAGTACCCTTTTCTTGGCTCTTTAAGAGTCTGGTAAAATGGATTGCTAAAGATTTAAAAATTCTTATTGGCCTATTATCTTTGGAGAGGAGCCCCTTGCAGGCAGAGAATTATGTAACAGCAAGATGACTACTTTTTGCTCATGTTGCCCATGATCAATTTACATTGAAATTCTATTTCAAAATAGAATTATGTTGTTGTAACATCAACAACAACAACAACAAAAATATTTAGGGACAGAAGCTTTTGATGGGAAAACAGAAAGTCTGTGAGTTTTAGGCCTATTTTAATTTTCTGTTCTTTGAGAACTTTAGTAAATTACTAACCTAAATTTTCTCTAAAAATTTCTCAATTTGGGGAATTAGGTATTTGGGATCAAATTCATTGCAAATATCATGAAATAATTTAATTTCACCTGTGTGTTTTAATTTGTTAAAGGTATAGTAAACAACCTCCAATCACCTTTACACAGACTATTAAATAGCTTCTATATAAGTCGGGAGAAACTTTATTATAACCCTGGCATTAAACTTTACATATATTCATCATGTCATCTATTTAAAATATCTCTAGAACTGAGTGCATGAGACAGGAGGCAGCTGAATAAAAAAAAATTAATGGGGAAGCATTAACAGATGATGAAAGAAGTGAATCACTCAAACATGAAGACATTAACTCAAGCACAGAGAAAATTAAGTGTGAGATAGTATTATTTATGATAAAATTCATGTAAAATGAAGACTCAATGAGGTAAAACTGATTTTGTGAAGAGATTATAATAGCATAGGAAAATACTTGTTGTAATCTTAAGTGAATAAATCAGTCTATATGTAAATACATATATATTATATGATAAAAACTATGAAAAATCTGCTTTAGAAAATAAGTCTAATATAAATGCAAAAATATTATACTGACAGTAAATGCTTTTGGTAGAGAGCTTATATTATCTTGTATCCTTTCAAATTTTCTACTTTCTCTCTTTTGCTCTGAATAAACACTAATGAGTTTTACAATGTGAATAAAAGCAGAGAAATGTTTTTAGTATGAAAAAAAGTAAAGTCTTCTTCCAATAATGTCATTAGTTTTTTCAAAACCATCTACTGAAACCCTGTATTTAGGTTAATGTATTACATAAATGTTTTGGAATGTATATGAATTTTCTTATGTATGAAATAAGCAAATGCTTACTTTTGATTGTTTTATTAGTTAGCCCCTTTTGGGGGGAATTATATGGAAAGTATTGTAGGAATAATTGAGAGAGGATAATAATTCTGCCATATTTTAGTACAAATAGGAACAACTATTTTTGGATCACTGAACTTTTTCTTTGTTCATTAAATTATGAAGGCCAAGTACCTAATAAATAAGATTTTTTATTTCACTGAATTTAGTCTTTTTTCCCAGAACATTTTTGTTTTTACCAAATATCTACCTGATCTAATTTTCACTTTTAAAATGGTAATCTGATCCTTAATAATTTTATAAGGCATAAATATAACTTGGCTGAAAGTTTTTCACCTTCAACATTCTTAGAGGGTGATTCAAATATCTTTAGAATAACAAGTTAACAAATTTATACAGAGACAATATGTTACTTTTTTCATATTTTCTTTCTAATGGTTACAAAAATACTTAGAAAAAAATAAAAGCAATTTGTTTCTTGTATTTTGAAAGTATAGGAATCAAATGCCAGATTTCATAATGGAAAAATTACATATGTAAAGAATTCCAAAATGACTTAAGATTTTAAGCTAGTATTTTATAAGAAGTTTAGGTATTTTCTTATGTTGTGCTGTCTTCTTTAATAAAAGATGTGGGTTTATGATAACACTTTCAATTCAATACAACAAAAAATTATACTTGTTTTCATAATAAAAGATATGTTTAAAGTATAAATATTATTTTGTCACTGGAATAATTGCCTTAAAAGTTTCTGTGAACTCAGAGAAACATGATTATGGTTATTATGAATGAAGGAGTTATATAAGCCCCAAGGATTAGGTTCCTGATTTTAAAAGAAATTGTTTTAGGCAGAATTCTAAAAGTACCCTACCAAGATTCTGTGTCTCAATCCCTAGGTCTTCAAATATGATTAGATAAGGCACCTTGTTTGCTTCAGTTTGGATCTAGAATGTCTGTATGGTAAAGGCTTGTTCCCAGTTGGCATTATTGAGAGATATTGAAACATTTAAGAGATAAGGCCTTTTGGGAGGTGTTAAGGTAATGTGTGTGGGAGGAGTGCCCTTGAAGAGGACAGACCTTCTCTTTTATTTTTTTCATGTCCAGGCCATGGTTTTGCTGCCACCATTATATAAGGCCACAAGCCCAATGCAATGGGTCTAACCAACCATGGGTTTAACCATGAAAACCATCAGCTAAAATAAGTTGATTTTCTCAGGTATTTGTTCTTAATGGCAGGAAGATGAGTAACACATTGATTTCTTGCTATCTTATTGGTAAAATGGATAATACATATATAATCATGGTTACTTATCAATTGACTTTGACTTAATGAAAAAGGACATTATCCAGGTGTGACTAACATAATCACAGAATCAATTTTAAAAACAGTTTTCTCCCCCAAAGAACTTAGAAATCCTTCTCCAGAGTTTCTACAAAAGAGACCAGCCTTGTAAGACCCTAAGCAGAGAAATTAGTTGAGCTCACCTGGATTTCTGATCTACGGAACTGAGATAATAGTTGGGTGTTATTTTAAACTGCTAAACATGAGCTGTTTGTTGAGCAATCATAGGAAAGTAATACAGATGTGTAGATTTTTTAAAGTCTGCATACAACCCAAGTAAGTGCATGACTCTCTCCTTACTTAGTCCATGGTTCAAGAGGAAATATGGTAGGAGGAGTTGACAGAGAAGATTAGGAGTTTTAGAGATCACTATAAAGAGAGTCAGGCTAATTGTGGTATCTACATAATGAACTTAGTTACCAGGAAGATTCTCTCTCAGAGGATCTCTAAGTCAGTGTGAGGGTTGCATACTACACAAGGGACAACAGAGGGAAGAATCATTCACATTGCAGATCTACACCTTTATTAGAACAATATTATTTATGATAGATAGAAATCAAGATGTTAGGAAAGGAATAGTTGTTAAAATACACACAAAGGCATCATGAGGGCCAGCAATGTTCTTTATGGCTTCTCGGCTGTGACTAAAATTTTAAGAAAAAACAAATCAGTGTTAAATAAATGGTTTTCAAATTTTCATTTCTTTTACACTTCAAAGTTAAAAAATGAATACAGTTTCAACTCTAATGCTTTTAAGCAGATTGAGTTAGTTTTCTGTTGCATTAAGAATAGCTGAGACAATCAACTCAGAAAGAAGAAACTCTTATTTTGGCTCACAGCTCTAGAGGTTTCAGTCCATGGCTTGTTGCTCACTGCTTTGGGGTCTGTGGGTAGGCAGTACATCATGGTGGATCCACGTGGCACAAAAAGCATCTAACCTCTTGGTGGCCATGAACCAGAAGAGGAAGAGAGAGACGGGGGCCCATAGTCTCAATGTTCTCTTCAAGAAAACTCTCTCCTATGGACTGGAAGGCTTCCAAGTAGGTCCCATCTCTTAAAATTTCCACCTCCTCCTATTAGTTCCAAGGGCTTTACACCAAGCCTTTAACACATGGGGACTTGGGGGACACAAATTCAAATCATAGTACAGATACTGGTATCACCTAGTCTAGTATTTATTTATTTTTATAATCTTAGAAAGTCATTGACAGGTGATAATAATTCAAAATAACTTTCAAAAATAGACCAATTATAGCCATGGGTTAATTTATGCAGTGGTATAATAGGGCTCAAAAATTAAGAACAGATAAGCATCTAAAATATGGTGGAGAAATAGATGGATTTCAAGATGAAAAAAAAAAACAAGAGATACAAATTAAAATGTAAATGGTAGAATTTAGATGATTAGTATAGGGGTACTCATTGGAAAATTCTTAAAATTTACTCTCTGTTCATCCAAAATTGTTAGAAAAACCAAAATCACATGGTGTTAATATTAATACCTGAAAGGCAATGTAGTATGCTAGAGGAAGTATTATGGATTTGCAATTAAAGGAAACTGATCTATTTTTATATATATTTTTATTGGTTGTTCAAAACATTACAAAGCTCATGATATATCATCTTTCATACATTTGATTCAATTGGGTTATGAACTCCCATTTTTACCCCTAATACAAATTGCAGAATCACATCGGTGACACACTCACATTTTTACATAATGGCATATTAGTGACTGAAGGAAACTGATCTTAAGAAATTCAATTAACTTGATCCTCAATTTTCTCTTTCTAGTTAAAATAATAACATTATTTGTGTGAGAACTAAATAAATAGGGTAAAGAATTTAAAATAGTAATGGAGATTCATAGAAATAGAGAGATATATAGATAGAGATAGATACATAATCTCACACTACACACAGTTTTCTGGCTTCTAGACCAGGTTCTTTTCTAATTTTACCACAAGGATTCAAAATATTTTCCATATCCTAGACACATAAGTTCCTGTTTGTTCCTCAGGTATCTCAAGTACAAGATGATCCAAAGCAGATTCATTATATAGAGAAATACTATTGTAGTGGTGACAGAAATGAAAAGTAAAGGAAGATAGATATAGTGATAAAAACTAAAAGTAAGGGAAGATGGATATAATTCTCCCCTCCCATCATCCCTCCTTCTCTCTCTCTCTCTCTCTCTCTCTCTCTCTCTCTCTCTCTCTCTCCTGTGTGTGTGTGTGCGTGTGTGTTTGTGTGTGTGTGTGAGAGAGAGAGAGAGAGAGAGGGAGAGAGAGAGAGAGAATGAATGAATGAATGAATGAATATCTGAAATAACTTTCACCTAAAACTGTCTCCAAACTTGGTGTTAAAGTTTGGTCCAAAGCTGTCTCTGTGCATGGTAAATTGTCCCCTAGCTTAAGGTGTAAACAAATTGTAACTTGACCTAAAAATATACCCAGATAATCAAACAACTGCTTTTCCGTCAGTCATAGTAGTCAAATTTCTGCCAACTGGTCAATCTTGTTCATAGAGAGTCAATGCCTTATAACACCATGCCCATCATAAGACAAATTCTGGCTGCAGCTAGTCAGGTTGTTTCTGTATCCCACTGCTTTTTCTCTAACTATAAATATAATTTGCACAGGAGGTGGGGTAGAGTATTCATTTTTGATCTGGAATGGTGCCCAGTTCTAGAACCTTTCCTTGCTCAAGTAAACTTTGTGAAATGTAACTGGTCTCAATTTTTTTCCACAGGTTTAAAACTAAATTTGAAAAATGATACACCCACTTCTTTTATATAAACACCAAGAGACCTAAAATAATTAATGATAATAATTTAATTAAACCTTGGGTTTCCCATAATATGCTCAAGAGATAGAAGATCATATGTTTATGAGAGTTATTGGTATGTTATCAAGAATTTTTTACAGGAAAAAATATTCATCATTCATTCATGAGAATAGAGTCCAAAATTACGTATATAATAGATATTGATATTTTAAATATTAAAAAGATGGATAATTAAATAATATTGATTGTCACTGGCTAGATCCATTATCACTGATTCATATGCTTTTTGATTTTATGAGTTTTCCAGATTTGCTCTTATGAATTTATCTTTATAACTTAAAATTATAGATAGTAAAGACAGATAATAAAAAGATACAAGGAAACAAGCCAAAATTCCTCGTACTATCCTCTCTCAGAGAGAAGATTAAGGGAAAGAAAAGAATGAGCAAGAATGATAGAAGGTCAATTTTAGGTTTTCTAGTTATTACTTCAATTAGACTTCAGTCTAAAAAATATTGAAATTCCAAGTCTTTAACCAGTGTATTTTTCCAATGGTTCATGTTAAAAGTAGTCCTCTCACACACACAAAAAGCAAACTTGCAGGTTTCTGTATAGATTTCACTAGGCATCACTAGAAAACTGGCCACTGGCGCCATCCGATTGTGGCTGTGGTCCTGTTCTACAACCACAGGGAATAGAACTTCATTGTCTATCACCCTTCTTGCATGGCCAGTCCATAGTTTTGGGTGCAACTCTGACTATACCTTGAGAGAAATGGAAGTGTATTTTGAGGAGAAATTTAGTTCATCTCTGCTCTGACGCTGGTGCACTGTAGTGCAAAGAGGTCAAGATGGGCCACTGCTTAGATGTGTTACTCGTGGGAATTAAAACTGAGATTTATTCACTCTTCATATGATCAAAGTAGTTTCCTTTGAAATGAGTATTACAGTGATTGACAATTCTGGAGACATATAAAAATACAGAAGTTTTTTTAATTGAATTAGAGTATCTGGGGATAGCATTCCAATATCAGCATCTTGTAAAAGATCCCCATAATTTTTGAAGTTACATTTAAGCCTGGAAACCACTGATTTAATGGGAGATCCAGTTGTGTGTGTATATAGAGCAAACAATATAAATCCTTCTGACATATGCTGATTTCTTCTCTCTCTTCCCCAAGTTTTCCTTAGGCTTATTCTTAAATCAAATTTCCTTCTTCTTATAAACTTCTTTATTTTATGGCATTTCCATTTACCACAGATTTGAAAATCACATTTCTAAGTATATTTAATCAAGGAAGTGAGCAAGTGATCTTTACATTTCCACATTGTTTTGTTTTTATTTTTCAAGAATACTTGAAAGTCATAATTAAATGATTTCTTGTGATAGACATAATTTCTCTTGAAAAATTATCTGTGGCCTGTCTGCTCTTTTTGTCTGATTTGTGTGCCTTTTGTTATCCTATGAAACTTTGCTATAAATACTGTTATAATTTTTGATGCTGTATGCACATCAGTGAATATATGATGCTCTTTGCCTATTTGATAATGGTGTATAAACTATATGTTCCCATGTCAAGTGTCACTACGTGCAAATGAGAGCAGCAAATCACTCTCTGGTTGACAAATAACTCAAATGATAACTCTAAACAACCAATATTCTTTATTTTCAAAAGAAACTTTGATCTATCCCTAGTGATATATTATTTTCACTTGACACTCCATTTGTTTATGTTTGAATCCATGCTTTCATGATATAGAGAGCTCTTTTTCTTTTCCATTTTTATTGGTAGCAAGATTTTTTTTTTATGTTCTTGCTCTTCAGGCTACACACAAATTCTGTTTGATACACTAATAAGAAATGTGCTCTAATAATAAAATTTAAGTATGAAAAAAGAGAGTAATGATTCTTCACAAAGCCACTCTGTCAACATTTGCTACGTTGCCATCAAGGGTGATAAAAAGTGTATTAGGTTTTTAAGCCACACAAAGACAAATGGACACAGCTGATTTCTTTCTAGTGCTTGGAATTCAGTTCAGTAGGTGCATCTTAGATTCAGAATAATATAATAATAAAAATAAGGTAATAATATAAATCAAGCTTTCACATGTGTACTCTGAAGTAGGTGACGTCATGCAGCAGTTGTGGTCAGGGTATGCATGATTATTTGATGAAAGGAGCTAGATGAAGAAGAAAATGTCATACAGCCATGGACAAATCTGTAACCAGCCTTATGGAAAATCATGACAAAAGAACCACATTACCTGAGCTATTTGAAAGAGGATTTTGAATATTAGATTCCAAGTGAAGGAATAACTCAAGTTGCTTCAAGTTAAGAAATTATCATCATTATTTCAAAAATTTGATCTACTTGAAAATAAGCTAAAATAAGAAAACCTTCAACTATTTGGTAAGTAATTCACCTTTGTTCAACTTTTTAATTTTGGGGCCATTTTTCTTTTATAAAAAGAAAGAAGCCTGAGAGTGCCAAGGTGCAAGGCTCAGTTTGGGTATTTAAGAGATAACAGATATTCAAAGATCTAGAAATAGACTGTGGTGAGGGAAAAGGCAGATATCCATCTCAAGTGAGTCAAAGATGAATGAATGACAGAAGATACATCAAGTTAAAGGGAAACTAGGTATAAGAATAAAGACAGCAACACATCACATGATGACATCAATAAAGAAGAAAGCCTTTTGCAGGGGATGGCCAGGGAAAGAGGACTGGAAATTTTCAGTATGCTGGGATCTTCTATTGCAGCTTATTTCTACTGAATGCATGATTCATATGTGTGTTAGGTGTAGTGAAATGCTCAACATTTGTATTGACAGCAAGCATGAAGCACTTTGGGAGAGTATTCAGTTTTACTTCTCTAGATAAAAAATTAAACATTTACTTCTCTAGATAAAAAATTAAACATATTTTCTTGCAAAAGCAAGAAAATAAACCAGCATATTTTGTGCTGTGAGGGAGGAAGGAAATTCCACAGTGACTAAAAATAAGGTGAGTCACAAGTCATCAACAGTCACTAGCTCCATCTTGCTCTGAAGAGGTTGGAAATATGAAAATAAATAAGCTATTTGGAAAATAATTATTATTGGAAAAGAACCGGAGAAAAGCAGAAGGAATTTAAACAATTAGCCTGTCTTGGCTATGTTGCTCTGAATATCATATTAATGGATTTTATAATCATCAAAGCCTTTATGTTTGCCAGAACTTACATATTCCCTGAGAGCATTTTATAAGTGGAGTCTACATCTAGAGAAATACATTATTAGAAATTCTATTTCCAGTTATATGGACATATTTGAGGCACAGGATACATCATTTGAAGGAATACTTAGATGTACTGACTCCTATTAGAAGAAAGTATATCCTATCGTAATGATATTGTCTATGTTCAAATTAGTTCTGCTTCCCTTCCATTAATCTTGGCAAGCATGCAACAGGTTTATTAAATGAGAAAGGATTGATAGATCACCAACAGTGGACACTGAAAATTTTCTTCTTTCCAAAGGGTCAAGGTTCTGTGCACCTGTTAAAATCTTCTAGTATCTCTGGTCCTTATCCAATGTGCAAGGCATGTGGACTCACATCTTTCCACTTTAGGAGGGGCTCATATATATAGAACTTTAAGTTTTGTGTCTTCTTCCTTTATAAATCTTACTAAACCAGAGATGTAAGGGTACCTAACTTATATACATAAGCTGACCATGAAAGAGCTTCTGCTGTATGTTGTGAATAGAACCTATAAGCAAGGGTAAAGTGTGAGACTCTCCTTGCTACTCTTTATACGTTTATTCTACTTGTATCTTGAACATGGTGCTCCCTCCACCTAGTCCACAGACTACTGACAAGTAGAGTCCATGAGAAAATGAGTGTGATTAGGACAGTGTCTTGAGGTTTTAAATAAAAATGGATTTATATTTTCAAAATTTGAGTGTTAGTCTCAGATTATATCCTTTAAAAATTTAGTGTTATAAAATGCCCTTCTTCACAAATGACAGATAAATGACAATTTTGTTATATACATACACATGATTACTAATCTTGCAGAGCAACTTAAAAATCCAATTTCCAATATTTTTTTTCTTAATACTTGAGCTCTCAATACTGATCTCAATTTACCAAACAAACACTGTGAATGAAGTTAAAGGGTTTCTTTGATTGATTTATGATCATGTCCACATCAGGTTAAGTTCAATGCAGACTGGATATTGCATGCTGTTTTGGTTTGGATACAAGGTGTCCCCAGAAGCTCCTGTGTTGAGGCAGGGGAATGAGAAGAATAGATCATTGGAGATATACCCTAATTAGTGGATTAATCCATTTGAAGCATTAAAATTTAAATGAACCAACTGGGTGGTACTAACTGTAGGCAGGTGGGATTTCCTTTGGGGTTCATATTTTATCCCTGGATCCTTGTACTCTATCTCCACTTCTAAGCCACCAAAAGCTGAGTAACTTTTCTCTGCTACATTCTTCTGCCATGGTGTGTCACCTCAACTAGGACCCAGATCAATGGAGTAGGCTGACCATGGACTGAATATCAGAAACTCTGAGCCTAAATAACCTTTTTCTCCTCTAGGTTGTTATTGTCAAATATTTTGGCCACAGCAATTAAAAGTTGACTACTGCATACCTAAGTGATCTTAGAATAAATGTATTTTCTCAAAATTATCTTCTAATCAAGAAACTGAACATGCAATGGACAATTATAGTTTTTAAGTATTATAATTAGAAGTATTAAACAAAACCTAAAAACTTAGGAAAGGAAGATACTGCCTATTTGTTATGAAAGCAACACAGAGGAAGCACATTTGGTTTGAGGAAGAGAGTAGTGAAGAATTTTGCATTGACCCTATCTATTGCTTTGCCCCATTATTTATGTCTGGACCCCTTATAAAAATCAGAGAAAAAGGGCTACTCCAAAGTCTGCTATATATCTAATGCAAAGATAAAACAGTTAAAGTCCAGTTACATAGAATGAATATGCTTCTTTTAAATAAATACAAAAATAATAATGATACAACACAGAGTGCTACCCCCAGGACTAAGAACACATTGAAATGGCATATTAACAACTAAAAGAATCATAAATTTATACTTCAAAAGTAGTAACATTTACAATATAAAGTTGGACTCTTCACTAAGAAGAAACAATTGCTTTGTTCATAAATAAGCTGCTACACTCAGTGAGACCCTGTCTCTAAATAAAATACAAAATAGGGCTGGGGATGTGGCTCAGTGGCAGAGTACTACTGAGTTCAATTCCAAGAACCCAAATAAATTTTTTTAAAAACTAAGCTGCTACATATATTTACTTTAATATGAAACTCCTACCAACTTTCTGCATAGTTAAACTTATACACATCTGAGTAGTTAGTTTTCAAGTAACTCCTATGAACAAAGGTCCACATATCTCTACATATCTCATGCAAGGGAGGCTGCATGTAAAGTGGAAATGCATGGCTTCAAAGTCAGACAAAATCTATTCGCATCTCACTTGTGAGATGAACTTCAGTAAATTACTTCCCTTTAATTTTCTCATTTGGAAAATGCAGATGACATTTTCCTCACAGGACTTTTATGAAGATGAAACAAACTATGGTACATATAAGTCAGAATATTAAAGTTGCAATTTTCACTGAGGTACAAAGATTGGTTATATATGGCATACCAAAGTAAGATGCAAGAGCAAATAATAGACTGTCAAGGTAAATATCCAAGAATCAGTTTCAAAAACCTATTCAGGGATCTCTGAGCCAAACAGAGAATAAGATGAACAACAGGAATATAATATGAACCATATGTGCAATATAATTTTTTTTTAAATTCATATTAGAAATAATGAAAATAAAAAGATGAAAAATTAATTTTATATATAATTTAACTCAATGTGGTTCAGACATTAGTCTTTCAATATATAATCAATATACAAATTATAGTTGAGATATTTTACATTCTTATTTTCATAATGCTTTTGAAATATGGTATTTTATACTTAATGCAGAGCACAATTGAAATGCTTAACAACAACACGTGACTAGTGACAGCAGCTTTGGATAATGTAGTGTCTTAACACAGCAGTTCTCAAGATATGATTCCTTGACTAGCAGAGGCAGCATCATCTGGATGGAAGTGAAAATTTTCAAGTCTCATTTCAGATCTGTTTAATTGCAAACTTTGGAGGTGGGGCCTAACATTTCTTGTTTTAACAAGCTCTCCGGATGATTATGATGTCCACTAACGTTTGAGAACCACTAGTCTAAAAACAGCATACCTCTCAAATTGTAACAGGTATATATACCTCTTGAGGACCTTGTTAACTGAAGAATCTGATTCAATGAATTTCATGTGATATCTGAGTTTATTTCTCATAAGCTTTCAGTAATATAGATGGTGTTGATTCATACCACACCTATAGTGCTGAGGGGGTGACCAAGGGCACACAACCCAAATGCCATCTCATGGTTGAGAATCACAGGTCTAGAGTATGAAATGGGGATAGCACAAGTGTGAACTCAAAGCTTTTAAAGACCTGACCATGAGACAACATAAAAGGTTCAAGGAGACTTTGCAGCCAGAACCTGCATTTAATAAAGCATGGAAAACTGTGGCTGATGTGAGGAGGCCAGGCAATGAAGAGATCCAACTGGGGTCTGGGTCTGTAGCTGGAAGCCCTGCAAAGGAGTCTCTACTACATCCATGACACCATGCAGAAGAGAAAGAATCATCTTAAAATTTTTCAATATATTTAAGGATTTTATGTTTGATTTTTATCTGATGTATTTTCTATATCTAGGTAACACATATTAATATGTGTTTATATAACATGCATTTTTAGTATTTCATAGGCCTAGATAGTTCAACTAAGAAGCAGCCTTGAATATCTCCTTTACTGTCTGCAGTTAGCATGTAGAGAGAGAGAGCAATAAGCAGAGAAGGACAATGTTTTTTTTTTTTTCACTCTAGAAAGCCCTACATGACATTTATCATTTGAATTTCAAGTTTTGTCAGAATTTAGACATTCAAACTTTAGAACATTCCTGTTTTTGACTAAAATGAACCTAGGGTTTCTACTGTCTAACAAAGTCCAGAAAAGTCATGAGTTTTCCACTATTTTCTTAGGAGAGCAGGAAAAGATAATAAAAGGAAAGTTGTATTACTGTCATGATGGTATATTGAGAGTCCTCCTTGTTCAATGGAAAGATCACATATTTTATAAGATGCTATATGCACTATGTTCCCATTTCCCTTCCTCAAATAAGAAATGCTGGATTAAAAAATAAAAAAACTCTGTTGTGCATTGAGTAAAATCAATCTTGGAAGTAACAATGCACTTTACCATGGTTTCATGAACATTCAACAAACATGCATATTCTCCCACATTGTTCAAGAGAGTATAGGTCATTAAATCATGAAAGTCTATGCAAATAATTTTCTTTGAAGTTTCCTGTTAATAGCATATCTGCATTTTGTAGCTTTGAGTCGATAATATTTTTTTTAAAGATTTTATTTGAAGGCACTCCAGAAAAGAAAGGTGTATGCTAAAAAAATTAAAGAGCACAATTAAATAGATTTCTAGGTTTCACTGATTCATGTTAGTGTTTGATAAAAACATATCATCCTCCAAGTGAAAAAAAATAAAAAGTTTTAGAGGTAAATACACTAGGGTTGACCTGCCATTGAACACATTTCTTGTAGCTTTTGGCTCTTATTTTGTCTTGCAAGCTCTGGAGTAAGTTGACATATCATTTTCTAACATGCACTAAACCCTATTCTCAAGAATATAAAGTTCCATTCCAGAAAAGAAAGTTTTACATGATGGATTGTAATTTGTACAGAGAAACCTCCATGCTATTTTAATGAGTACTTGAAAGTGATATCATGTGAAAAGCAGTGCTATGGGAGTAAAAAATAGCAGAAAAGTAGCAGAAGTTTCTTTTTCTGTCATTTTTTTCTGGCATTGGTTATTGAGGTAAGAGTTGCTTTTCTAATGAGCTATAGCCCCTGTCCTTTTTTTATTTTTTATTTTGAGATAATGTTTTACTAAGTAGCTGAGGGTCTTTCTAAATTGCCAAGGCTGGCCTCAAAGTTGTGATCTTCCTGATTCAGCTTCCTGAATCACTGGTATTATATGCATATACACTGTGCCAGGCTATGGAGAAAAGCATAATTATTTTATTATTCAACTAATAATTTGTATCAATTTTATTTTGGGGGGTACTGAGAATTGAACTCAGGGCACATGACTACTAAGCCACACTCCCAGGCCTATTTTGTATTTATTTTATTAGAGACAAGGTCTCACTGAGTTGCTTAGTGCCTCCTTTTGGCTGACTTTGAACTGGAGATCCTCTTGTCTCAGCCTGCAGAGCGGCTGGGATAACAGACGTGTACCACCACACCCAGACTGCATTAATGATATCTTAAAGAGGAATATCTATGTGTCATGCATTGTCTTTGGTAGATAGTTTACCTCTTAGAAATAATAAAATAAGAGTACTAAGAGAGTTTAAAATCCTATTTTAGGGACTACTTAACATAGAAATTTGTAGAAATTCAATTTACAAGTCTGTTTATCACTAGTACCAGTATACTAACCTATTTCTCCTTTCCTCCTTTCACTAATTTATCTTTTCAATTTGAACTCAGGTATACTATAATAAGGGGAATTATGGAAGTCTTCTACTTCTGACTTTTTGTGAGACTCCGTCATCTTTAAATACATCAAATTATCTTTTTAACAAAATATTTTTAAATGACAATAAATTTTAAAGATGATTTAAATTTTTATCTAAAAGTACTCCATAGATCAATACTTTTCTTCATTTTTCACAAGAATGTTATATTTTCTGGTTGAATGTACATATATGAAAAACTGATAATAAACAACAGAGCTTTTTTTTTTCAAATATATTCTTCCACTTCCAGGCAGACACTATGGTGGAAGTAGAAAAAAAAAAGTGGAATAAAACTTTTTCCTGACTTTGAAAAGCTGACAATTCAGGATGAGACTCTGACATGTAAATACATGATTTACAGTATGTTAGGTTCTGCTACCAAGAATGAATAATAGGTTATTTTAAGACATGTTGTTTGGCAGTGCCTGGAGAAATTGGAAAGAGTTTTAAAATGGAAGACAATTTAAATTGGTAAGAAATGAGGTAAAACAAGTAGATTGTAGCACATTCATGAAATAAAAGTGACTGAAAGATAAAATACACCAATTCAAATTCCATATTTTCTGAAGCCTTAGGCTTGGTATGATCCTGTAGCACAGTGCTGGACATGTAACAGCTTCTCAATAAATGGCTGATTACTGAAAGTTTCCAGAGGAAGTGGGATCAGGAAATGCTGATGTCTCATCCTGCTCTTACATCTCAGCAATATACAAAATTTGACTTCCTATAGAAAAACCTGCAGCTTCAAGTCTGTGGCTCTACTAAACTCACAAAAGGTGAAAGATAAACCAAGTGGTAAAAGGAAAGGAATCCCAATCTCTTTCATCCAGCCCCAAGAATATCCCTTTACTTTGATGGGCACTGAGTATATCCTCAGACTCCAAGCATATCCTGCTAGAAAAAATCCTTGTGTATACAATTTCTATGTAAAGATTAGCTGAAGAGTAAGGTAAAAAAAATCATGTATCTTGAGTTTAATTCTAAAAATATACATATATGTTATATAGGTAAAGGAGGCAAACAAAAATGAAAACAATTATGCCAGTAAAAGGAATAATGTAATTTTTATCTTAGGTTATAATTATGGGGCCCATTATCTATGAAATTTCTCTCAAACCCTAAACACTTCACAGAACAATAATTTCAGAAGTTCAAGGTATTGTTTCATTCTTTAGAGAATTATTATTTTGCAGAACCGAGAGGATGAATGGGACACCATGACTCCATATGATCTGTGTAACAGTGACAAAGTCATCACATCCCTATCAGAATTTAAGCTTCTATTTTTACTTATCCATTCCTTTATCATCTAGAGTTATCCTGCTAGGTTTTATACTCATATCACCTGGCCTATCACACATGGCAAACATTTATTAAAGTTAAAATGAAGGAATAAGTGCCTAAGATGGTGATATGCATTTTGAGGTAATCTTTTAACCAAGGAAAGATAAAAACTTCAGATATTGACCACATGTCAAAATATCAAGCTAAATATGTGCTAGTGCAGAAGCTGGCAAATTTTTTGCTATAAAGAGATAAACAGTAAACATTCTAAATGTTCAGGGCCAGACTATACTCTGCAAACCCTCTACCCTGCCATTGTAGTACAAAAGCATTCACAAGCAGTAAGTAAAAAATTGGGTATGTTCATGTTCCCTAAAGCTTTATTTATAGAAATACACAGTGGGCAGGAATTGACCTGTGGTTTCCCAACCCCCATTTTACACAACTGCTCATTTTTCACAATTTTCTTGAAAATATGAGTAAGATATAAATCTTTAACTGCATATCAGTAAATATTTAAAAAGCAAAATTAATATTAGCCCTACAAATTTTTAAAAAAGAAAAAAATTTGAATAAGTTATTTACTTGTTGTAAAATGATCAGAATACAGTTTTTAGTCCATGTGTTGATATAGAGGTGTACATAAACTTATACAAGATATCAGTGAATCATATTGTCTATTTTCATTGAAAACAGCATTGCTGTGTAGAAGGAAGGTATAAAGAGGAAAGAAATGAGACAGGAAGGAATAGACAAGAGGGACAGGGAGAAAGGGGAGGAAAAGAATGAGGAAGAGCTCAGCTAAGTGTTTCCACTTCGGGTTTTATATCTGCACTCAAGAAGTATTTTCCAGTGAAGACTCACATTTTTTAAATAACTCTATTTTATATTATAATACTAAAGCTTAACAATTTTATAGCCCTGACATTTATACAATTTGTATAGAAAGTTTCCAACTTTTTTTTTTCAAAAAAATGGAAGAAAATAACTACTGCTATGATATAAAACAGCTTTAGGAAAAAAAAAGTCTGCCCTTTCCAAACAATCACGTATATGGCAAATCATTTTAACTAATAAACACAAAACGTTTCAGGTACAAAGTACCAGCTGCAAGAATTTATTGGTTGCTTTGGCTACATACACATAATGGGTTTGACTCATGGGCAGCAAAATTTAATGTTAGAAGTAAACAGTACATTCTCCTTTCTTCTCCTGCTTGTTTTTTTTTTTAGATTTGACTGAGGACAGAAGAAATGTCACTCTAATGACAGTAATTGTTGGCTAATGGCAAGCATGCCGTCATATTAGCCTAAATGTCCATTTAAAACTAAACTTTTATGTGATTTGCTCAACTATTAAGGCTATTAGTTGAAACATGGAATTGATTTATTTTACCCATTGCATTAACCTCATCTTGCAAACTCATCAGTTTCTTATACAGGGCACAGTAAATGCACCTTGATGTTTTATAAAATTGAATTGAACATCAAGCTATTCACTTTTAAAAGCTGCACATTACTATAATAACAAGAAGGTGGCCAAGTCTGCAAAGTCTTCATTACTAGCAACTAAATGAAGCCTCAGTAATAGAGTCCTCATGTAAAATGAATTCCATGTCACTACATACCAAATGTAATTAGTATCAAATAGGCTTTATTTTGATGGGGTTATAGGTTCTTCGATTCATTAAACCAAGGGCAGGCACTTTTTAACCTAGCTAAAGGAAATTAGAAGCAGATTTGCCACTTTACAAAACTTAATTTTTTTAATTGACAATGAGAAAGTGTTTTACCTGATAGAACATTAATAAGCCCAATGGATATAAACCATTGAAATTAAAAATACAAAGTGTATATTTAGCAATAAACATATATTTAAAAGATGTATGTCCAATAAAAAATGTATATACTCACAAATAAAATCTAAGCTCTGTAATATAAATTGAGGATTTGATAGTATGCAGTCAACTCCTTGAGGAATCACAGTGTTTTTAGGCATGAGTTGTGATTAGAAAAAAAGGTTAGCCTTCATCAATCCAGTCCTAATGCTATAAGTTTTAGAGCAAAATTTCCTATTTTAAAATTCTCCTTACACTTACAGCAATGTATCTTACTTTTTTATAAATTCATTCATTCTTCATTCATAACCTAGTCCATTTATTCATGCAGACACACTGTCACAGACACCGTGTTCAAGGAGCTCAGCATACCTGTATAGATACAATTTTTATTACTTTTTTATTTGTTTTAATTAGTTATACATGACAGTAGATAGAATGTACTTATGCACTTTGATATATCATACATAGATGGGATATAATTGCTCATTTTTCTGAGTGTACATGTTGCAGAGTCATATTGATCATGTAGTTACATATATAAATACAATAATAAAATCTGTTTCATTCTACTACTTTCCTATCCCCACATCTCTTCCTACCCTCTCCCCTCCCTTCACTTCTCTCTACCTAATCTAAGGTAATGCTTTTCTTTTCTAGTGTCCCCCACCTTATTGTGAATTAGCATCCACATATTAGAGAAAACATTCGGCCTTTGGTTTTGGGGGGATTGGCTTATTTCACTAAGCATGATATTCTCCAACTCCATCCATTTACTGGAAGATGCCATAATTTCACTCTTCTTTAAAGCTGAGTATTATTCCATTTAGTATATATACCACATTTTCTTTATCCATTCATCAATTGAAGGACAGCTAGGTTGGTTCCATAGTTTAGCTATTGTGAATACAGCTGCTATGAACATGGACGTGGCCTCATTACTGTAGTATGTTGATTTTAAGTCCTGTGGGTATAAATCGAGAAGTGGGACAGCTGGGTAAAATGTGATTCCATTCCCAGTTTTCCAAGGAATCTCCATACTGCTTTCCATAGTGGTTGCACCAATTTGTAGTCCCACCAGCAATGTATGAGTGTGTCCTTTCCCCCACATCCTTGCCAACATTGTTTCCTGTATTCTTGATGGCTGCCATTCTGAGAGCAGTGAGATGAAATCTTAGAGTAGTTTTGATTTGTAATTTTCTAATTGCTACAGATGTTGAACACTTTATCATATATTTGTTGATCAATTGTACATTTTCTTGCCTTAGGAGTCTTGTTAAGGAAGTCAGATCCTAGGCCCACATGGTGAAGATTTGGGCCTACTTTTTCTTCAATTAGGCACAGGGTCTCTGTTCTAATGCCTAAGCCACTTATCCACTTTGAATGGATTTTTGTGCAGGGTAAGAGATAGAGGTTTAGTTTCATTTTGTTATGTATGGATTTCCAGTTTTGCCAGCATCATGTGTTGAAGAAGCTATCTTTTCTCCAGTGAAAGTTTTTGGCACCATTGTCTAGTATGACATAACCAAATTTATGTGGACTTGTCTCTGTGTCCTCTATTCTTTACCATTGGTCTACAAGTCTATTCTGGTGCCAAAACTATGCCATTTTTGTTACCACAACTCGGTAGTATTGTTTAAGGTCTGGTATTGTGATGCCTCCTGTTTTACTTTTTCTTACTAAGGATTATGTTAGCTATTCTAGGTCTCTTATTTTTCCAAATAAATTTCATAATTGCTTTTTATATTTCTATGAAGAATTTCACTTGGATTTTAATAGGAATTGCATTAAATCTGTATAATGCTTTTAGTGGTATGGCCATATTGATAATATTAATTCTGCCTATCCAGGAGCATGGGAGATCTTTCCACCTTCTGTGGTTTTCTTCAATTTCTTTCTTTAGTGGTCTGTAATTTTCATTGTAGAGGTCTTTCACTACTTTTGTTAGATTGATTCCCAGATTTTTTCTTTTTTTTTTCCTTTTCCTTTTCTTTTCTTTTTTATAAGGCTATTGTGAATGGAGTAGTTTTTCTAATTTCTCTTTCAGTGGATTCATTGCTGATGTATAGGAATGCATTTTATTAATGGGTGTTGGTTTTATATCATGCTACTTTGCTAAATTCATTTATTAGTTCTAGAAGTTTTCTGGTGGAAGTTTTGAATCTTCTAGATATAGAACCATGTCATCAACAAATAGTGATAAGTTAAGTGCTTCTTTACGTATTTGTATCCCTTTAATTTCTTTCTTTTGTCTAATTGCTGTGGCTAGAGTTTCAAGGATGATGTTGAATAGAAGTGGAGAAAGAGGACATCCTTGTCTTGTTCCAGTTTTTGGAGGGAATGCTTTCAACTTTTCTCCATTTGATGCTGGCCTTGGGGTTAGTATATATAGCTTTCACAAGTTGAGGTATGTTATTACTATCCTTAGTTTTTCTAGTATTTTGAATATGAAGGTTTACTGGTTTTCAAATGCTTTTTCTGCATCTATTGAGATGGTCATATTATTCCTGTTTTTAACTATCAACCTGATAAATTACATTTATTGATTCCAGTATGTTGAACCAACATTGCATCCCTGGGATGAACCCCACTTGATTGTGGTGCACTATCTTTTTAATATGTTTTTGTATGCAATTTGTCAGAATTTTATTGAGAATTTTTGCATCTATGTTCATCGGGGATATTGGTCTGAAATTTTCTTTCCTTGATGTGTCTTTGTCTGTATTTAGTACCAAGGTGATACTAGCCTCATAAAATGAGTTTGGAGGGGTTCCCTCTTTTTCTATTTCATGGAATACTTTGAGGAATACTTTGAAAGTCTTATAGAACTCGGCTGAGAATCCATCTGGTCCTTTTCTTGGTTGGTAGGCTTTTGATGGTGTTTTCTATTTCATTACTTGAAATTGATCTGTTTAAATTATGTATGATCTTCTCATTCAGTTTGGGTAGGTCATATGTTTCTAGAAATTTGTCAATGTCTTCTATATTTTCCATTTTATTAGAATATAAGTTTTCAAAATAGTGTCTAATTATCTTCTGCATTTCAGATGTGTCTGTTATGATATCTCCATATTCATCTTGTATTTTAGTAATTTGAGCTTTTTCTCTTTGTTACCATGGTCAGGGGTTTATCTCTTTTATTTACTTTTAAAAGAACCAACTTTTTGTTTTGTCAATTTTTTCAATTGTTTCTTTTACTTTGATTTCATTGATTGCAGCTCCGATTTTAATGATCTCCTATCTTCTACTGTTGTTGGTGCTGATTTGTTCTTATTTTTCTAGGGCTTTGAGATATACTGTTAGGTAATTTATTTGTTAACTTTTTATTATTTTAATGAATGCACTCAATGCAATAAACTTTCCTCTTAGTACTGCCTTCATTGTGTCCCAGAGATTTTTAAATACAATCTTACAGGTAAAGGAAGAAATGAAACTAACAAATTGGAGTCACAAAATTGAAACAGGATGGATCCAGAAAGATAATTAAAAAAAATACAGTTGAAGATAGTGTTTGGAAAACATTCACATTTTCAGGAGGGATATAAGGGTGCCTATCAACAACAGGAGGAAAAAATTGAAAGAGGCAGGAAAAGGAAATGACAAATCAAGGAATTTTGTATTTTGAAAGGTACACGTTATGCACAATTTCTGAATAAAGTTTCATTATTGCTTTAATGAAATTTATTGCTTAAAAAAGGATAATAGTGTTAATAAATTTCAACATGATGTAAGGTCCCTGGCAATCCAATTATTGCCTTATATCATTTGGATGAACATACTTAACAATATTCTTGGTAATCATTAGTACTGAAAAAATTAAGTTAATGTTGACTTAATTTTTACTATTAAAATTTTAGCAGGCCAAGAAAAGTCTCAGAAATTACATTATTATTTTTAACTTATTATCTTTAATAAACTTCATAGTAGAGGTTGACTGCAGTATTATGCCACATCCTTCTCCAGCTCTTAAACTGTCTGGGTGAAAATGGGTGAGAAACATTTAAAACTGCTGTTACCTTTCTTAACTATAATCCTATCTTTACATAATTTCTTGATTAATCACTTCTTGCCTTCATGTATGTGTCTCTGCCCTGAATGATAAGAATACGTCCATTTTGGTCATTCATCAATTGTTCTGTCTTACTTCCCCACAATGACTTCATATTCACTTATTACTGACATTCTTGGTTACCTTTGCAATTTAAATTATATTCTTAAATTTCTGCTTCTTATCCATCAGTTTTAGCTATTAACACCAAGCACACTGTCTCCTTTCCCTTGCCCCTCATCTCCTTCATTCTCTACTACAAATCTATTAACTATGCCTTTACTTTTACACTATCAAAACTGAAAGCTTTATGTTTTTCTCTCTTTGTTTTATATGTAAGTTGAGTGAAAGAGTCTGTAGGTAACCATTTAGAAGCTGTAGTCTCTCCTAGAATTTGCAGGTCACAGTGGACTGGAGTGTGACTCAGGACTGGAAAAATCCAGAATGCTGGATTCTGAGGAGGTAAGCTTCCCTGAGCAATCAGCCAACCCATGTTTGGGCAAGAGAGGGCTCAGATTTATTTGTAATATTACTATTCTCTGGAAATATTAGTAATTTAAGAATGTTTCTCTCTCACTTTCCTCACCCAAATGTGTGTGTGTGTATGTGTGTGTGTGTGTGTGTGTGTGTGTGTATGTTTGTTCAGATGACTTATTTGAAAAAGACTCAGTGTTATGGAGAGTACCCTGAGTTTGACATGCAGTTAGGAAAAATAACCCTTCAAGATGAGTTCAGAATGTTATGGGAAGGAAAACAAATTAATCTATCTCGACTTATTTAATCTATCTATGGGTTACAACAATAACACTAATGTTAGAGTACAATTATCCAATTCATAAATGCCAGAAATATCACTGTCATATATAAATAAGTATTATATGGAGAGAGCACATGAGAATTTCCAAGAAGAGTTCTTTTAAAAATATGTATGGGACTGTGGTATTAGTCAGTAAGTGAGTGCATGCATAGCATAGACAAGGCTCTGTGTTCAATCCACAATACCAAAAAATAAATAAATAAAATTTTAAAAATGGATAAGGGTTTGTTTCACCCCCAAATGTATCCAACTGGTTTCAAAGGATGAATGGTCTATACTTGTGGTTTTGATGAATCTTCCCAGTTGGTTACTATAGTCACAAAAGTATTTTAGAGTCATTTGGGTCCTTCATTTTGCCTGATTGCTCCCTTACTATCAAAAATACTAGGACTTCCATTGCATATACACTATTAATATTATAAATGTGCATGCAAAAGTATCTATGTTATAGATAAGTATATATACAATAGCTATACACAAATACATGTAATCCTCGCTATTAATTTATGATCATATTAACAAGAAACCTCCAAAATCCATGGTGGAAAGATACTGGTTGCTGCATTGCTATCATAAGGGTTTAGTATAAGCAAAAATAATTACAAAAGCTATTATTTATCTTTTATCTGGAAGGGGTTTATGAATTAGATATATGATAGAATTCCACAATTTCCACTTACAAGACAACACAAAAATAATTTAATTCAATCAATGTGGTTGAAACTCGGCACATTCAGCCTCTAAAGTTTGTCTTAACTACATCACTCTACCTCTTCAAAATTGTTCTGAACTTATGGGTTTGTGCATTGTAAGTATATTTGAGACTGGTAAAATGATTCTGATTAATTGCCATCTCAATCTCTATTTGCTTAGTATTACAGATACATGCCATGCTGATGGATTACAAAATAATTCTAATAAGTAGCAAATATGCCCCCTATACTGCAATAAAAGAAGATATGGGAGTAATTCGAGTAATTCACAATTGGCTTATAAAGGCAAAACTTTAGAGAATTGTACAGTACTCTTGGATTTCAATTTACACGATTGACACTGCTCCACAATTCAGATAGGCGGAAACAGATGGGCCATCTGTTTTCAAGTTTCTCGTCTTTTTATAGCTCAAATATGTGATAGCCAAACATAAAGGGGAAAATAGCAAACACCACCATCCTTATTGCTCCTTTACAAGGTTAAACCTTCTTATAGATTAGGACTCAACCTTCCAAGAGCAGAAAGTAGCTTCTATCTATACATCTACTCAATGTGTGGAGTTATAAATATTTATGAAGTCTATTTTCACATAACAAGATTGACAAACTCCATGATTCCTGTTTCCAAAGTAGATAGTGAAAAAATGCAGAAAATCCTCCTGTATTTATAATGTCTTCAAGTCCTCTGAATACATGATTTTAGTCCATTACAATATATGTTAAAAGTTATGTCTATGAAGAAACAAGGTCAACGTGAAATGTTTTATCACCCCATGATGAAGAATAGTAGAACAAAGATATGTTCTTACTAGGAATACCATCTCTATTAATTATATTGTTTCTATCTCATGATACTTAAGAGTTCAAATGTTTAAATTCATGTTTAGATTATTAAACAAGATTCACAGGTCTTGGAACCATTCATGTTACAAATTTTCATATCCTGTAAACTTCATTTCTCAATCAGGAAAATCTCTCCAGTTCTCTCTAAACTGTAATGAATATTTAGGCAAAATTGACAGGTATGTTCTTTATGAAACGTTATACATCTGTCTCTTCTGTATGAAAGATTTCCTTGTAGCTATGGATTTCTGCTCTCTTTAAATGTCAAATAAGCTTCTGAAAGCCTTTATTATCTATACAATAGTACAGAAAGTAAATTAAGAAGTCAAAGTACTGGTTAACTTAATATCAGATGTGCTGCTTTCCAAGAGTCTCCTTGTTCTTACTTTTATTTTTCAGTAAAATCTACATAATATGAAATTCACCATTTAACTATTTTAACTGTGCAATTCAGTGACATAAAGTATAGTATTGTACAATTACCACCACTATCCATCTCTGGATTTTGTTTCATTTTTCTAAACTGAACATTATTATTATTTTTTACACCAAACACTATTAAGAAAGCAAATGGCACCTTTAGTGTTTGTAAATCATATATCCATAAAATAATAACTCTCCATCTTTCTTCTGCCAGCTCCTCCTAACCACAATTCTACTTTTTGTCTCCACAAATTTGACAATTATAGGTACCTTACTTAATGGGATAATGCAATATTTCATTTTATGCTTGGCTCATTTAGCATAATTTTGTCAAGGTTCATCCATGTTCTAGTATAGATCAGAATCTCACTATAAGGCTGAGCAATATTTCACTGCATGTATGTACCATATTTTGTTTACATATCCATCTGTTGATGGACACTGAAGTAATTTCCACTTTCCACGATGGTTAACCATGTGGCTATGAACATTGGTGGATAAGTATCTGTTCAAGTTTCTGAATGCAATTTGTTTAGCAATACAGCTAAGAAAGTGGAAATGCTAAATTGTATGGGTAATTCTATGTTTTAATGTTTTGAAAAATGTTAGACTACTTTCTACGGCAACTATACCATTTTACATTTCTACCAAAAGGGTACAAAAAATCCAATTTCTTCACATTTTCACCATTACATTATATTCTGTTTTTTTTTTATTAAAAGTCACCCTAATAAGTGTGAGATGGTATAATCATTATGATTTTGATTTGAATTTTCCTAATGATTAATTATTTTCATGTTTGTTTGCCATTTATCTTCTTTGTAGAAAAATCTATTGAAATATTTTGCCATTTTTAAAATTTGATTGTTTGCAGTTTTGCTTTGTTGTGGAGGTTGTTTAACTATTCTGATTGTTACTTTCCCATCAGATACCTGATTTAGAAACAACATTTCCAATTATACAGGTGAGATTTTTACTTTCCAGTTAAGTGTTTTGGTGTTTTTTTTTTTTTTGAAATTTTTTTGTTGTTGTTGTCAGAGAATCATTTTTTAAAATTTACTTATATATGGTGCTGAGGATCAATCTCAGAGCCTCACACATGCCAGGCAAGCACTTTACCACTGAGCCACAACTTCAGCCCCCTAATAATGTTTTTGATATTAAAAAATGTTTTTAATTATAATGATGTCCAGTTTGTTGTTGTTGTTGTTTTGGTTTTTAGCTTTTGATACTTACTGTTTACCTCTGGTGTTATACCAAAGAAATCATTGGCAATACACTGTTATGAAGCTTTTACTTTACCTTTTCCTGTAAGATTTTTGTATATGATGTATGGATGTGGTTTAAATTAAGAATTTAACTTCACTTTTTATTTAGATAGTTGCTTTTTCCCAGCAAAATTTACAAAAAAACCATTGGATTTCCTCATAAGATAGTTTTGCTGCTTTTACCAATTTGCCCATAATATTAGTTTATTTAGTGACACTCTATTCCATTGATTCATATGTTTATCTTTATGTTGGTACCATACAGTTTAAATTACTGTAAATTTGCAGAAAGTGAGAACTCCAATTTTGTTCTGTTTCAAGATTGTTTTGGTTGTTCATGATACCTTCCAGATTCCATATAAATTTTTGGATTTTTTTCTAGTCCTGAAAATACATAATTGGAATTTTGATAGGGATTACATTAAAACTGGAAAGCATTTCAGATAATATTGACATCTTAACAATGATTAATCTTCTATTCCAGGAATGTGGCATGTTTTACTCTCCTCCTTGATTCTGCAACCATCCCAGATAATAGCTTTCTACTTGAGCTGTATTCATATAATTTCTGAAGCTCAATACAGTAATTGTCTAGTTTTGCTATTCCTTTGTGACATAATGAAAATGGGCATATAAGTGACTATACCTGTTGGATGGATACCTTCATATTAGCACTATACAAATTTCTCTGTTCCACAGGAAACCATTAAGCTAATGTTCATACAGAATGCTTTCTCTCTACTTAAGACCTTGGAACATTGATACAAATAATAAATGACACTAGCATACAAACATAATTTGGTATACAATCAACAAAAGTTGAAACAAGCTGTATTTGTATCTATCCATATATATGTGTATATAATTATATAATTTTAAATTACATATAGATTTGAGAGCATTTTAAATTTTTCTATGAAAAGCAGCCAATACTACAGAGATACTTTGTTAACTCCATACATTTCCAAATGAAAGAAAAATTTTGAAAAACAATGTTTACATAATACATAATCAGATCAAAACTCTTATTAGACATGTTTTAAATCAGGGCATTCAAGGAGCATGCTTCCTTCTAAGTATCAGTAATGGCAACTCTGTTAGGCACTCTCTCCTGTGCTTTTTAAAAGATGACCTAAATGGAGCAATATTGAGTTAAATGAGAAGAAAGTTCAAATCAGCCCACAGTTCACATTACTACTTCTTTCTGGGAAACTAAGTGCATGACTATTGCTTTGATACAATTACATACCCTCATCTGGCCATCTACTTATTACATAAACTGAAGCATTAGGGGATGTATCGAGTGGAGACAAGAGCACTACAGAGGCTCTGTAAAGAGAAACCACAATTTACTAGCATAAACAATATTCTATACAACTTTCTAAAGGCAAGTTCCTGGGCCTTAAGGAAGCGAATACACAAGTAATCCATTCAAATCTATAAAAACCAAGGACAGTGAATTGTAACCACAAGTTTCTTCAATGCAATTAAAGATATTTTGGTTGGATACCATTTTGATAATAAAACTAGACAGTTTTTACAAGCAAATATTTTCGAGGCAACAGAGTATGTTTTAATTAAATTTGCTCTAAAAGCTTATGCACTATAGGGAAATTTTTGAATTAGAATGTAAAAGGTGACTTCTTTAGAAAATTTACTGTTTGGTATTCCCTAAGTGACTGCAAAGTCCCCCATTCACAGGAGACACAGCTCAGCAGAGATTGATGAAATGTGGCAGGGAAGTATCAAGGCTTTGGGACCATTAATTTAAAATGCCTTTCCCCTTCATCCTCTGGTGTAAATTGCTGAGTGATCATCATTTTTCTTTACCTTTTGCTTTTGGTGATATAGTTTGTGTCATGCCAGGATCGTAGTTTCCTGACATTAATTATGAACCAGTGAAATCTACTTTTTTACATCATGCCCAGGAGGGCAAATTCTGTGAGGAAATATGAGATAAACTGAATACATAAGCTCTTCTTGAAGAATTTCATTTCAGCTAGGAATTTTACAAACCAGGGCCTGAATTTTTTTTTTCATTTTAAAAGCCATAAAGAGGTCACTGTTGCATTCATTCAGGGCTACAAATTGTTGAGAACTTCAACAGCAGAATAGTTTAGTAGGAAAAAAAAAGATATCCCTTATGGGTATCTCAGAGTTAAGTTCAGGACAGCAATCAGTCTTAATTTAGTAGCCAAACATTCATAAATCATACAATCTATAAGGCTTCATAGAATAAGACCAACAGACAGCCACCTTAAAAATCAGTGAAAGATGTTCCCACACAACGTTAACAAGATGTATTATGTCCTTTTAAAATCATGAAATACTAAGCATTCAACAGCAATCTTCAAATATATTGTTAAAACATTTAAACACAATTATTACCTATTTATAACTTTCCTTCATACTACAATAGCCATGTTCACTCCCATGCCAAAATTGTTTTAAAACACAATCGTGCCTATTTCATTAGTGAGTGTGCCTCAGAGCACATGCAACAGAACAGGGGGTTTTGATTCACCTTCAGTTCTATAATATCCAAAGTATATTATATATATTAAAACCCTCTGAAGTTGTTATCTACTTAGAGGTAATATTTTGAATAAATCTTAAATCATCCAAGTCTATTGTGTGTGTGTGTGTATGTGTGTGTGTGTCTGTGTGGTGCTGGGGATTGAACTCAGGGCCTTGTGCGTGCGAGTCAAGCACTCTACCAATAGAGATATATCCCCAGCCCCCAAGTCTATTTGTAATGATAAAATCATTGGTGTATTCAACAGAGGAAAGATATCAAACCTTTTGTTTGGTCCAAAACATTGGTCCAAACAGAAAGCTAACAGCCAATTAAATGTTTTCTTTCCCTCGGTAGATAATCGTTATCAACTATCAATCTATTCTTGTCTGAAGGAGACAATCATTGTTCTGAGTTACACAAATTATACTGCCTAGGTAATTTTTCAATCAAATATATTTTCGTAATACGCATGGGGTTTCACATTTATCACAGAAATTAAAAAGATATATTTACTTCATGGAAACAAATTTTTAAAACAATTAACTTTTCAAAGCCACAAAGAATATGTTCAATAAAAATATCCCCAAAGAAGCTAACAGTATTCTATGAACACTTTCTAAGCTAGCCCAAGAGTCACCTGAGGAAGCACTAGACCTCATTTCTCATTATGCCCTTGCAATGCCACATCTCCTCCCTGTAGCCTTCTATTCTCCTTTCCTTTTATGCATCAGTATCTCTAGAAGCCTCCTGTGACCTCATATAGGCTTCCTTTCCACCGCAAAATTTGCCACTGGTGTTACCACGTTATCTGTAAGATAGCTCAAGTCATAGGACATCATATGTGTGTGCTTTCTGTTGTCCCACTAATAGAGCACTAGGAGGGCAAGGGTAGGTCTTATTTCTGGTATCATCCAAACTTAGCACAGATCATAACCCATAATCTTCACCCAGTGACCTATATAGATAGATACATATAGATATATACATATAGATAGGAATGACTGTTTAACAGAAAGTGTGGATTAAAAAGAAATTATGTAGTAATTTGTACAAAAGACACATTTTATTTAAAAAAAAAAAAGAACAAACAGATGGCCCTTTGCATGAGAAACTCCTTAATGATTTTTTCATTTTATTTTGAGCAAATAATTTAAAGGCTAAAATTTCCATTCGAGAGGAGCATTTTGTAGAAAAGAAGCTATCAAAAACGTTGATATCAGAACTTGCTACTCAAGAACAGTGAAAGGCCTGAAAAGACTCAGGGTCGCAATAAGGTGGGACCAGAGAGAGAGAATGACCTGCAAGAGGTATATCCTGAAATAGAATGGATGAATTTTTCAGCAATAAGTAATGTTAAAATTTAAGTTGACGCTCATGCGGTAGACTGCTAAGTCACCCCTATTACTCTAAATATTACATAAAACTTTGACTATAAATAGTTACCATGAATTTATGTCCTGAGAATTGAAAGGAGACCTAGGAGTCCACAAGGATGAAGAATGTGGAGGAAATCGAGGAGGAGAGCACTCGTAGAAGATTCTGTACAGGAATGAGACACTGGGAGAAACTGGTTATCTGAAGAAGAGTTCAGGAAAAGAAAAGACACTCTCAGGCAACTTCCGAAGATACTTTGAAGAAAGGCTCTAGGAAGTAGAAGAATATTTCTAGTTATTTTTCTAACTATTAAAAATAACAGTTATTGGGAGGTGGATGATTTGGGACAGTAAGACCTGTAAAATATTGATTTTTACAGAGACATAAAAGCTCCCAGTTGTAGAAAGTTTGAATGTCATGGAGACAGCAGAAGGATGAGAAAAACATACTTTCAAACACTCTAAATCCACATATTTAAGAAACAGTTAAGGTGATATATGAAATGTAGCAATAAATAATATAAAAATCTTGACTGGTCCTCTTCTCAACAATCACTTGTTGATAAACAATTGCCATAAACATTGCCAGTAACAATGCATGAAACATAATATACTAAGTTACAAGAGAAAAACAATCCATGAATCTTACTCATACAGAAGAAAAACACTCAGAACAATCTCGGTATGCAAATGAGAAGTCAAGAATCAGACAACCTTTAGAGTGATGGAACTCACACACACAAAAAAAAAAAAAGCCAACAAAGCTGAACCTAACAGGCAGGTGAGCCATATTCACTTCAGAAGAGGTTGAACTTCTTTCAGTCATAGATGAATTGAGCCCTGAGAAGATACCACATCTCTATCTAGGCACCATGATTCTACATTCAAGAATTTAGTTTGAATAATAATTTCTCTGTCTGGGAAGACAATAGCAAACAAACGTGTCCACCTCTCTGTTTTGAAGATTGAAGCATCTTGGAATTGGTGTAGTAGTATTCATCCCAACACTAGTATTAGCCTGTGTTTGTCTTAGAAACGTGAAAAATGATGAATAATATAAACACTCTACATCATGAGAATCAGCATCTGAAATGGAAAATGTTACTGTTGGATGTGACATTAAATCTGAAAGTCTCCAGAGGCAAGTTGAAAACCATCCAGTGTCTCTCTAACCTCAATTAAAAATAAAAACTATTATAATCAAAAAAATATGGCAAGCCATTTAAATGTTATACATACATTACAATGTTAGAGATAAAAACTTAGAACAAATGCTTGGACATTAGCAATATTTCATGTTGACATCTGTAGATGGATCTGTGTGTCACACCTAGCTATTATCTCTTACATGAAAACTACTTATGTAAATAAAGCTGTATAAGACTATATAAATCAAACACTACTTATATAAATACAATAAGATATGAAAATACTTTGGTATTTCAATAAAAGATATATACATTTGGATTATCACTGAATTATGCATTTTTATCAGATATGAAGGAATATCCACTTTTATGAATAATTTACAGGATAATAAACTTTTTGGTTATATCCTATGTGTTTGGATCCACTGAATTTATAAAATAAATCATTTATATGAAGGATATTTACCAACTGTCGTCTCAATTAAATTTCTAAGGAAAATTCTAGACCCAAATGGGTTTCAATTGTTTAGGTGGTAATTTCTACAATAAATACTTATAGTCCCCAACTTTGAGTTGGAGACTTACTTTTGTGGCTCAGAAATATAGGATGAAATCATCTGATGCCAAATTTACTGCTGTTGGATATAATCTGCCCGCAAGAAAAGTGTGCCAGCTGTTTTTCTATTTCATATTGAGTAAATCTGTCTGTAACTATAGAAGATAAGTGGCACTCTATGTGTGCATGTACATTTTATATGCACATGTGCATAGATATTTGTATGAATGCAAAGACTAGATCAATATTTTACAGGTAAGTTAATAATTATCATTTCCTCTCATATATTTCTGTTCATAGAGAATAATTTTTAAAAAATTTTTTTCATAAAGAAAACTTAGAGACCCAGAGAAGGAAAAACAATTAAATAATTCAAAATCATAGTTGAGAGTTGAATTTTATCTCCTGTTATATTAATAAAAATTATAGTTCAAAATAATAAATTAATTTTCTCTCCAAAAGCCCATCTGACTGAAGTTAAGTTCTTTCAATTGCAATAGCAATAATGTTCTAAAATTTTTGAAACTTTAGTCACAATTCTTTCACAATTAATGGGAGAATGCCAAACAGTATCTTTTATATAGCTCTTGCAGACCTTGAATATTTCTATTTAATTCATGTGTTTGATAATTTCTGCATGAAAGAAACACACACGTCATTCTTCATGCAATATTTATACAATTATGTTCTTAGTGTATAGCTGTGCTTCAAGTTATATACATGAATTTATTTTAGGCACTCTATACTGCCTAAAAGCACACATTGATGTTAAATGTATCGTTTTAACACAAAAATCACAAAGCAGTCAGTGCTAATCCATGGTTTCTTAAATATTGAATTGGGAAGAATTCAGGTTCAGGATGGTTCAAGAGACAAAAGCTTTGAGCATTTTATCACATAATTGCAGTTCTACACAAACACTAATTGTATAAAATACAAAGGAAAAATAAGCACCAAATGAGACAAAAGCTCCATATTTCAACTAGCCTTCTTTTTATAAACAGGAAGTATTAGTGTGGGTTACAAGCTGAGAAAGGGTAAGGCGACATGTTCAAAGAACAAGTATGGGGCTTTCTCTTATTTGCAAGTCAAAGTGTGTCAAAGAAATTTTTCATCAATATGAAAGCTAGATTGTCAGAATTCTTGTTCTTTGGGGCAGCATTCACTTACGAAGGAAACAAATAAGTTGATTGAATTTATACAGCATGAAAAAGACAATGCAGTTTAGCTTGCTTCATCTAAAATTGGACCTCAAAAACATGGGGAAAAGCATATTCAACAAAGGGAACACAGTATAGTTAGCATTTATACAGAATTTTAGTGAATAGAATAGCATGGAGTCTTACCAATATGATCTCCATAGTATGAGCTAATATTTATAAAGTAACCTTGAATTCATATTGACATGCTCACAATTAATTTCAAGAGAAATGGATTCTATCCATCACATCAAAAAACTACATTCAAGGGGTGGGGCTGTGGCTCAGAGGTAGAGCACTTGCCTCGAACATGTGAGGCACTCGGTTCGATCCCCAGCAACATATAAAATAAATAAATAAAATAAACATATTGTGTTCTTCTACATCTATTAAAAAAACTATATTTAGTTCAATTTAAGTCCATTTTCTTTGCTTTCAAACAGAAATGGAAATTTTATATGCCAGAAATTTCTCTAAAACTTAAGATATTTTCATTTCTTTACTTGTAAATATAAAATCACTTTATAATATGGAAATAGAGTGCCATAAAAATTGTTATGGCTGTTATTGACTTTAGCATTATAGGCAAGATTCCAACAAGGTCAATGAGGTAATTCGGTTGATATGAAAGATACTCAGAATATAGACTTACTATAGTTCTTATTACTTTTCCCTTTAACATCAGCTCAAATGATATAGACTATGCAAAATCCTAAAATAAAGGTCTAGATAGCCTCCACATCCTCTCTGACATATTGTACAACAGTATCTACTACACCTTTGCTTTTATAAAATATATCATGTATTTGGAGTCTTACAGTATGTAGTCTTCCCAACCAGCTTATTCACCTAGTAATATGAATTGTCTTTTGGTGGTTTTGTAGCTCATTTATCATTAGAAAGTATTCCATTGTATAGTTATATAATAATTTGATTGTCCATTCACACATTTGAAGGGAATCTTATATTCCTTTTTTTAGTTTTGACTAAAACTCACAAAAATGTTTCTGTGCAGATATATTTATCTCAATTTGGTAAATAATCAGTGTGATTGCTGGGTTTTATAGTTAATCTGTATTTTGCTTCGTAAGAAACTGTCAAATTGTCCTCAACAGTAGTTCTAGAGCTAGAACCAGAAGTCATTCCATAGTGTTTTAACTACAAGAGTTTCAACTAAATTATGAATGTCAATAGATTAAAAAAATAGACATTTTTACTCAGAACTGAGTACAGTATAAATGATGTGAAGGAAAAACAAATTTTGAAAGCTAGTATAAAATCTTACTCAGTTGAAATTTGAATTACAGAGAAATTATGAATATGGAAGTTAATACACACTTCTTCCTAAGCTAATGGCTTGCTATTGCCAGTAGATGGGATTCCTAATTCTTTACCTATTTATCTATGAATTTAAGGGTCTCTAGATAGAAGTCAGCTCAAAAAGCTACTTAAAGACTTTCATGTAGATAATGTGACATAATACTTAAGGGAAGAATTTAGCTACTCTATTACAGTAAAAGTGATTTTATATAGTTAATATCACTTAGAAATGTTTTTTCTATTGAGGACTCAGAACTGTGAAGCCTCTGGAAGATAATATATTGTAAACAATGTAGAAGAAACATAGATTTCTAAACCTATGCTTATAAATATTTATATTTATATATAAAAAATTTATATTTCTAAATAATGTTTATAAATTTGAAACAATTGAACAAGTACTAACTCATTTTAAAATATTTAAAGAAAAATAATCTTCATTTCAAAGACATATTCAAAATGATACTGTTTTTTTTAATCACTTCTCATTAAATCAAACAATTTTTTAGAATCACATAATTTCAATCTTAGGGAAATAACTTGTCAAAATAATTAAAATTGTTTCTTCAAATACATGCTTTTGCAAATTATAAACTTAAAGAAGGAAAATCAGACAATTATCCTCTATTTGGACTTCAAACTCTTTTGTTCAGCAACTCTTACTAAGCGTGAAGCTCACACTTTATCAGTGAAGGAAAGTATGTTTCTTGCAAAAAATAAGGCTGGAACTACCTCACCAGATGAGCTTCAAGACTAAACAGTTTAAGTCTTTCTCCATTATTTTTAACTTAGACATTGCTAGTAGCCATTTGCCATGTGGCCTCATTTCTCTGATGGATCTAAGAAAACCCACTTATTTTTAGTTTGTAAAAGGTACATTAAGTATCTTTGCTCACGCCAGGAGGCAGAGCAAAAAAAAAAAAATCCACCTATTTTATAAAGTGTTACTTTTACACCATGGTAATTGTTGTTCTTTTGAAAGAAAACTTAAAATTAAACTTTAATGGAAAAAAATATCTAAGTAAACTTAAAGGATTTTGTTCATTAATTAAAACTATGAGAAACATGAAAACTATGTCTTATGGTGTGCTTCAACCCTCATTTTTGCTTAGTTTTTGCTGAATCTCAATTATTTAAAAAGTAACCATAAACAAGGGTTAGAAAGAGTGACATCGTGAAATGATTTGCATTCCTATTCTGTCTGACAATGGTTATAGAGTGAAATTACTTTACTCTGACCCTTCCGGAAAAAAAAAAATCAATCTTTATTCAATAATGCAGATAAAATGAAATTAAAACTAGAAAGTTAAGTAAGTAGATCCAAGAATTCTAAACTTTTCTGAGAAGATCTGGGTTTCTTTTCTTATAAGTGCTTAACCTTCAGACTTTCAAATAATAGCATGCCAAAACTATTTTAAAAGAAGCATGCATTTTAAAATAACAATTTCATTTCAAAGAATATAGCCTAAGGAAATAATCAGAGTTGTACTCAAAATATGTATACAAAAACATCCACAAAGGTTACATTTATAATATAAACAATTGTATTAAAAATAACAACTTATCAGTAATAAAGGGTTGGTGATAAAATAATGTTATATCTATATAATAAAACATCATAAAAGTTATTAAAAGTATGTCATATATGTATCTATATTAGGAATGAATAAGAACTACTCTTTATTTTCTTGAAGGAAGATGGCCTTTATGTTCACAGGGATTAGTCCCTCTTCATCTCAAGGAGTAGAAGACTCTTCAAATTCTATGATCTATAACTTCCCTAAGAAGCACTCTCATCGTATGGACAACAAAGCTTATTATCCTACTTCTATTCAGTATTTACTTATTGGGCACTTCCATGTGTAGATTTATCTAAACAGTGAAGATATCGAAGTGAACAAAACAAATAATTTCCTTGTTACATAGAGTTTAAATATTACTGCTACCATGAAGAAGGAGAAGTGATAGATAATCAAGATGGACAACAGATTGAACATAAAAAACAAAAGAATTGTTGTTTTAAATGGAGTCAATGAAAGGGATAGGTTTTGAGTATAGAGTTATTTAGAAAGGATGGTACAAAAATATCTACCTAAGTTGACCTTGGAGCTGGGAATGGTAAAGATCTAGGAGAAGAACATTTCAGATTGTGCTGACAATCTGATCAAGATCCTTGAGCTTAGAATGAATTTGACATTGGGGTGAGGGGCAGACAAAAGAGGGAAAAAACATTCATTTGGCTTCTATTGAACAAAACAGAGAATGAAACAAGAATCCTGTAGGTCATTGTAACATCCAAGAAAAGAACAGACAACAGGAAAATGTTCTAAGTCTGGAATACTTGACAAGTAACACAATCCTGACACCATCTTAGAGTCAGCCTGTGGCCAAAGAAAGAGCTTAGACCAGGAGAGTAGGATATAAGTGTTGTTGGGGAAGTCAGAAGCCTGCACACCCAAGAGGACACATCTAAGAATTGAAGCCCAGATGTCATGTGCTCAGAAAGGACTGCAGAGCTTAGCAAGATTGCTCTGTTTTAGTCAGTTTTTTTTTTTTTTTTGCCACTGTGAATAAAAGGTTTGATAAAAACAATTTTAGAGGGGGGAGAGTTTATTTGGGGGCTCACCTTTCAGAGGTTTTAGTCCACAGATAGCTGGCTCTATTCCTTGGGGCTCAAGGTGAGAGAAAATCATGGCAGAAGAGTGAGACAGAGGGTAGCAGCTAAGGAAGCAGAGAGAGACTCCATTCACAAGGTACAAACATATACCCCAAAGACACACCCCAAGGCCCCACCTCCTCCAACCACACCCTACCTGCCTTAAGTTACCACTCAATCCCTATCAGGGGATTAACTGTTTGGGTTAATGATCTTATAAGCAAATCATTTTACCTCTAAGCCTGCTTTCTTTGTCTCATACATCACTTTGGGGAATACCTCACACCCAAACCACAACATACGCTCAGAGATGTCACCACCAAACCAATCAGAAACAGCATGAATATTATTCTTATTTTTCCTGTCACTCTCATTTATCTAATGTGGAGGACTGAGATCAACTCAGACCTATGTATAGATTTAATGCTTGCATGTTGCCACAGAGGTACCCAACCTGGGAAAGACAGATAGATCAAAATATCAAAATTATCTGTGGGAATTATAGGTCATAGGTGTTTTTAATTTAGGTTTAATGTTCCAGTGTTTTCCAAGTTTTCTGGCATGACAATGATTTATTTTGGTAATTATTTCAAAATCAGTTAAGTATTAATCAATAAAAGGAAGTCTTTTTTCCCCTTCCTTAAACTGGTTAATGTTAGACATACAAAAAATGTTAATATACAAAAGCCTAGGCATGTCATTATAATCAACTACATCAAAACAACAAAACACAAGAGGAGATTTTTCATAAGTGAGATAAGAACATTACAAACCAAAACTGCATATATAAAAGCCAAATCGATTTTGCTCTGAACTATATTATATTAGTATGTACTTTCTATTTGTCCAGCTTAGTCCGAATCATAGTTATTAATAAAACTGCTTCTGTTTTAAATGTAAAAATGGATGTTGTCAGCAGTTTGAGGCCTTACCAATAATCTGTTCCTCCAAAACCTCCAGATACATCCATAGAACAAAAAGGAAAATGCATGCATATTAATGATACTAATGATGATAATCAGTGTGGATATGGCACAAGTGTAGTCAAGTCATGCTGCTTGGACAGCATCGTCAAGAGAGCTCTCAGGAATTTCAAGACCCATCTATGGAGCACTGGTCTTAATAGAGTCTGCCAAAGCACAACTACATTCCTCTCTCCTGCAGTAAGGGACTCCTACAAATGACATTTCAGAGCTGGAAACATCATTGCTTCATATCTAAATGAATATTCCCTTAAGCATTTGCTTTTCAAGATATGAATTTCCAGGAATGAAATACCACCCACTGCCAGCTGGGTATAGATAAAAATAAAAGAAATTCACCCTTGGATAACAAATCAATTTTTTTCATGTTTATATATCTTAAACTTGAAATTTTATCATTTAAAAAAATTATCCTTTTATAATTTATTCATATATATGTTAAAGAATGCAGATCTTGCCTACATTTGCTTTAACTAATATTTGAAAAAAAAATAAATTTGATTTAAATGCAATAAGTGAGTGACTTATAGTCATTATACTCATTTTCATGGGCTGATCTCCCATGTCCATGGACATATAATTATCTATTTCCTTAGAAACCATTCATAATAAAAATATGACAACTTTCTTGAAAGTTCAAATAATTTTGGTCATAGAAAGTAAGCACATCTAAACATTTTCAGAATATGCTTTTTTAAAAATATGGATCAGATAATAGGCATTGTTCCTATCACCAGTGACAACAGATATCATCAGTGACAACAGATAACAAGACATACATATACATGATATGTGTGTATATGAAAAATGATTGCTATTTGAAGCAGTAATACAATGGTAATGGGTAGAATTTAAATTCATATTCTTTTTCAAACCAAATCAGCATGATTATTAACCATATCTAAATGCCAAATAATGAAATATATGAGTAAAAGTGCATGCCTGTCATTGTTTTCCTTATTTTTCTATTAAAAAGTGTTTATGAGGAAAGAAGGGAAGGATGGGAACTGCAAGAGGTAAGAGGGAGCACTAACAGAAGTGTATCCTTAGCCTTCAGTCCCACTAAAGGTCTTGTTATATTAGACGCCTTCATATATTTCTTTTGCAACAGAAAGTAAGCACAGTCCTGCAAAGTAAAAACTCCATTAAGTACTATGTATATTGGATGAACAGTTAAAAAATAACATTCTCATCTCACAATAGCAACACTTTCCAATTGATTCAAAAATTTTTAAAAGGTAATTTATGTCACAACAGCCATAGTAAAAGCAGAACAGCAAAAATATACTTCCCTTTCTTCTTGAAGCTTTGAAGGTACTACAGAAAGATTTTTTATCTACAACAAGCACTACCAATTCAAAAAGAATTTATGTAGCATTTACTGCATACATAGCCATTTTAGTAACATTTATCTCTCATTTTCTAGCTTGATATGAATATATATATAATTTGATCCTTAGAACAAATGTAAGGCTACAAATATGGCTCGCAATTTCTTGAAAATATAGCAAGAAAAAAAGATTCTTTTTTTCATACATGTATTATATGTCTCTCTTACTTCTTTGGCTGAACATTCATCTGTGTCCACAGGCAAATGGCACAGAGATTTTCAAATCTAAGGCAGCAAGCACTCTGTCCGAAGTTTCTATATGCTGCAGCTGATGCATCTACACTGGGAGGAGAAATGGTAGCTATGTGAGGTAAACATTTATTGACTAGCTAGATTCTATGATAAAAACATGAAAAAGTTGTCTATACATGAAAGAAATTAAGTCTTCCTTATCTTTTCATGGGTTTAATTATGTGATTATTATTTGGGCTTCCAACACAAATGAGATGGTAAATAGTTGGATAGAAAGTATTTTAAAATTCTTAACCAAACAAGACTCTAGTTAGCTGTCTTATTGTATAGTTTAATTTTGAATAAGACATTTTGAAAAGTGCATAGTAGAGGAGGCAATTATAGATAAGCATTAAACAGACAACAACAAAATAATACTAATACTATCACTTCAGATAAAATGTAAATCTGTTTTTTGGAGAAAATAAAGTGACAGTAATAAAATGTGGATGCATTGGCTGTATTTTAAAAATATATATTATTTGTAACAATTTTAAAAGCTGTTTATGGATAGTTCTGCTTAAGACTTAGAAAGCTCTAAAAAATTTCCTCCCACTCTAACAACAAGAAAAATCAGAGTAATTTGCAAAATGATAATTTTTCTTGATCCTGTGGAAAAAAAACTAAGTGATAACAAATATATTAAAAAGATACCATAGTAAATATATTCTCTCCTGTTAACAATAATTGCTAACAATCCATAGCATACTTCTAACTTTCCATGTGTCAAAATGGAAATCAAAAATGAAAGTATGATATATTTCATTGAAAAAAATTTTAAAATACAACTCATCAAAATTGTGGGATGTACCCTAAAACATTTCTCAGAGGGAAGTTTATAGCATTAAATGTTTGTCTTGGAAATATAGTAAGTGGTCATATTAGCAATTAAAGATTCTACATTAAGAAACCAGAAAAATTTTGACCCAAATCCAAAGTAAGTGGAAGAAATTGCATCATAAAATAATGCTAGACACCAATAAAATTGCAATAGAAAAAGAATGAACAAAACAAAATTTTGTTTCTTTAAAATAAGATCAATAAAATCACAAAACTTCTAGGGAGGCTGAACAAAAATTTAACAGTAACAAAATAAAAGAGGGACATAATAGTGGTAATCAAGTAAGCTATATCAAATAAATATTATGAGAAAATTGTATCAAAAATTTTGGCAACTTAGATGAACTGGACACATTACTTAAAAGATAAAATAATCTCCTTTAGGAATAAATAAATAGAAAATTCATAGAGATAGTATAAAAGTTAAATCTCAGTAAGAAAATGTTAATCCAGAGGACTTCACTGGTAGATTCTAAATAAAAACTTGAGTAGAAACAGTTTGTAGAAACAATTCTATGTTTACAGAATTTTGAAGACAAGAGACTTCCCTACAAAACATTGCTACCAGTATTACTGAATACGAAAATCAGATGAAGATATCACTAGAAAAGAAAACGTCAGGCCAACATCGCTCACGAATATGGACTCAAAAAGATTCTTAAACTATTGGAAATAAAAATCAAAGCATAAATAAGTAATAATACATCATGACCAAATAGGTCTTACACAAGGACTATAGCATTGACTCAACATTCAAAATTCAATGGATAGTATTTACCATATACATTATTAGTTTATTCTTCTTTACTATAATGAAATACCTAATTAGAGTCAGTCTAATTTTATAAAGAAGAAGAGCTATTAAGCTCACAGCTTTACATGTGAAAAGTCAAGACATGCTAAATGCTCTGTTGAGTGAGTATTACCACCCTTGGCTTTGTCACCTCTGGAGATAGTAGAAGCAATCATGAGGGAAAGACTTCTCAAATCCAAACAGATAGCCTGAGGCTGGGCCACACAGCCTGAGGCTGGACCCTACAATTGCTTCTGAAGGCACACCTAAAGACTTCCCAGTAGGCCCACCTCTTAAAGTTTCCATCAATTTCCACAAGCTCAGAATGATGGAGCATGGGAGGCCAAGTCACATTAAAACCACAGCACCATATAAGGAGACTAAAACAGCAAAACCACAGTCTCATGAGGTACAGAACATGTTGCATGCAGGAAAATCATTTGATAACACTCTTGTCAAGAAACTAGGAATTAAAGGAAACCTTCTCAAGTTGCTAAAAGGCATTTATAAATTAATATAAATAAATAAATATAAACCACATGTAATGATCAAAGACTAAACTCAGAAACAAAACCAGGATGTGTACCTTTTCCATTTCTATTCAAACTAGTGTCGGTAATCCTACATACTACCATAAGATAAAGAAATGTTAGGCATAGTAGTTGGAAAGGAAGATAAAAAGCTATCTTTATTCACTGATGATTTGGTTATAAATGTAGAAGATTCTAAGAATCTATGAGATCTACCAGAAATACCAGGTGTAATTTTAACAAGGTGTCAGGATATACAGTTAGCATAAAAACATCAATTACATTTCTATACTAACATGCTACAAAACATTGCAGAAAGAAATTATAGATAAGTAAATGAAAAATAAGATGCCATGATTATTGATTAAAAGAGTCACTGGAATAGACATTATGATTGCTGTATGTATATAGGTGACTCTATGACCAGTGTGATTCTGGAATCTGTACAATTAGAAAAATGAGAAATTATACCCCAATGATTCAAATGTATGAATTGCCAAGATCATTGTAATATCATGAATAGCTAATAAAAAAAAAAAGAGTCACTGGTGGCACATGACTGTAATCCCAACTACTCGGGGAGCTAAAGCAAGAGAATTGCAAATCTGAGGCCAGACTTAGACTTAGCAATTTAGTGAGACCCTGTCACGAAATAAAAACAAAATGGGCGGAGGATGTGGCTCTGTGGTAGAATGCCCAGAATTCAATCTGCAATATTGGAAGGGGGTGTCACTATTGTTATGAGGCTATAACACATGTTGTCCCAAATATTCATTTAAAGACTCACGGCAATCACAACCAAGATCATAGCAGACCTGATCCTAAAATTTATTTTTCATATCTTATTTATTAAATAAAATTTATTTTTAACATACATAAAATCACAAAAATTATGCATATAAATATAATAATATTTGATGTTTCATTGTATATATTATTAACATTTAAATAAGATTAAATATATTTGGCTTTTCAAACATTTATCATTTTTATGGTAAAAATTTGCACATAAACTTTCTTCTAACACAACATTCATGTTTGTTATCTACAGTGACTCTACTTTGCAATAGCATACCAGAACTTCTTGTGCCTAATTGTAACTTCTTTTTTCTTTTATGCCTATTGTTCAGCCTTCCCCATTCCTCCCTATCACTCTCCCCAGCTTCTGGTAACTACTATCCTACTCTGAACTTTTATGAAAACAATTTGTTTAGATTCCACCTAAGAGTGAGATAATGCTATATAGTTGTCTTTTTTTTTTTTTTGGTAGTTGTAGATGGATAGAATGTCTTTATTTTATTTATTTGTTTTTTATGTGGTGCTAGCCTGAGATCATGCTATACTTGACATTCTGTGCTTGCCTTATTTCACTTAACATTGTTTTCAGTTCCATTCACGTTGTCACAAATCACATTGTGTACATGTACAACAGTTTTTTTTTATCCCTTTATTAGTTGGTAGATACTTTACTTTTTTCCATTTTTTTGCCATTTTGAATAGAATGAACATGGGAGTACAGATATCTCTTCAATATATTGATTTCATTTACTTTGTATATCTACCCAGTAGTGGGATTGCTGGATCATATGGTAGTTCCGGTTTTAATTTGTTGAGGAACTTCCATACTGTTTTCCAAAAGGCTATACTATCAAAAGACTAGTCAAATAGTTTTCAACCAAGGGTTGAGTTTGTTCCCAAGGAACATCAAGCAATGCTATAGACATTTTTGGTAATCATAACTGGGGGAGATGCCATTGGAACCTAGTGGATAGGGGCAAGGGAAGCTGCTAAGCATTCTATAATGTTCTGGGTAGACCTGAAAATCAAAGAAGTATCTGGTGCAAATCAATAGTTCTACAACTGAGATATTCCGGACTAGAATAGACAAAATAGTTTTGAAACAGAGGAGTAATGCTATATGATTCATATTATCCAATTTCTGATACTGATGTAAAGATAGCTTTATATATCAATAGACCACATCAGAAAATCAGTATATGTATATCTAATTTAAAAATACCAAAATCTTTTCACAAAATATAATCAATTTTTATTTTTTAAAAAATTAATTCAAAGATATTATGGATCAAAATGGGCATTAAAAATCTAAAATGTCTAGAGAAAAGAGAAAACTATGATCTTGGCTTTGGCCAATATTTTTAAAATAGCAACCAACTTCTAAACCTAAACAAAAATTGGTAAATAGAATTTTCCAAGATTTTAAAAGTAAAACAAAAACATCTCTGCTCTTTAAGATATCCTTAAAAAATTAAAAGACATGCAATTGATAAGGACAAATATTTATAAACATACATATCATAAAGTCATATATATAGAAATATATATAAATCTTGCAACTTAATTATAAATGAAAGATACAATAAGATACATAAACAATTGAACTTATAATAATGAAAGATACAAATTTCAGATAAACATATTAAAAATACTCATGTCTTGGGGCTGGGGATGTGGTTCAGTGGTGGAGAGCTTGCCTTGCATGTGTGAGGCACTGGGTTCAATTCTCAGCAATGCATATAAGTAAATAAAAGGTTCTTCAACAACTAAAAATATTTTTTAAAAACTCATGTCTTTAGTCATGGGAAATGCAAACATAAATTCCAATGTGATATAGTTGTACACTTATAAGAAGAGCTAAAGTTGCTATTTTAAGTGAAAGTTTAAGTAAAATTGTCAATTCCAAATTCTGGCACAGATGTGGAACAACACAACTTCCATACACTGCTGGTAGGGAATCAAAATGGCACATCCACAGAGAAAAATAACTTGGGACATTCTGTGTAAAGTTAAACATTTATTCACCAAAATCCCAGAAATCTATCTCCTACACTCAAGAGAACAGAGAACATATTTAAATGGTAACAGCCTCTTTATGCACGATGACCCTAACCCAGAAAATCCTTAATGTCCAGCAAATGCTGGGAAATTTTTGACATATTTATACATTCCTGTAAAACAAAAACCATCAATACCTACAATGACATGGATGAATCCCAAAAGCATTATACTAAGTGAAAGCCAGATACAGAGGCTACATTACCTTTTGATTCTCTGTGGCATTCTAGAAAATTCAAAATTTAGGTAAGTAAATCAGATCTGTTTTTCAGGTGCTAGGTGTGGGAAGGAGACTAACAACACAGGGGTCCAAGGGAAACTTTGGGGTGATAGGAATATTCTATGGCTTGAGTGTGGAGTTTGGTTACAATGTTTACATTTGTCAAAACTATTTAAATATACCTTATGAAGGGTAAATTTTACTTCATGCTAATTCCATAAATCAGAAAAAGCATTTAAACATGTGTTTTGGTTTCCCAAAAAAGTGAAGACTCCAAGTGTATAGAAATTAAGCTTAAAGTTTTTGAACAAATGCAATTTGCTATTGCATAGCTTGGGAATTTGTATTGTAGAAAGTTACATAGAAAAAAGTCTTTACTACATGAAAGTACCCACAAAAAACGTGATCCAAATGACATAAATTGCATAGAAAGGATTGTTGTTGTATATTTCTTTTAATTGCATAGAAAGAATTTTTGTTGTATGTTTCTTTTTTTAAATATTTATTTTTTTAGTTATAGGTGGACACAATGTCTTTATTTTATATTTATGTGGTGCTGAGGATTGAACCCAGTGTCTCCCGCATGCTAGGCGAGCGTTCTACCTCGGAGCCACATTCCCAGCCCTGTATGTTTCTTAAACCATATTAATAGCTATAACAAAAAAAGTTCTTATGGTCCAAAAGTATTGATAAATCTTGGTTACAATATTATTAAACAGACATTTTCCTTTTAGATTCTTTTACACATATTTTTTATGAAACTCCAAAAAGTGTCTGTGATATTATCATCTAGTGTGAAGGTAATGTTCTGCACAGTGGTTAAATTAAATGTCCTTTAAGGTTTTCTCCTAATACTCAAACCTTTTAGGTTTTCCTTTTAAAGAAATGTACTCAGGATGTCAGGTTATGGCTTATAAATAAACAATCATTAAAAATATAAATTCTTAATAGCAAGGACTTGAAGCATTCAGAGTGGCAGGAATAATGTGTTCTATTTTTTTTTTCTGTACTTCATGATACAATGAAATAAAAAAAATTGACTGACTTATGTATGGTTAGAAGTTCCATCAATATGGAAACAAACCAGTCACTGAAACAAAATTGTATTGGAAGATCTTGTGGCATAATATACAGCTTTATTGTTATCCTTCCTAAAGCAGGTTTGCTGTTGTATAAACTGGATGTGCTTTTTAAGAGACCACTGTCTGACTGTGAAAAATGAAAAAAATTAATTCACTTGGCCCAGTGGATTCGTCTCTGGAGAAAATGTCATTATTTCCTGTTCGTCCAACACCTATGCTGGTACTCACACTCCTGTAGTTTATGTACCACTACTACATGGGCCTAGAGTGGAATGGAGGGTGCTGCTACTAGGTAATGAACTCTAATAGAAATTATTTCCAACTTTGATTACAAAACAAAGAAATATCTTTTCTGAGATAACAAAAATGTATGTGCTCTTGAAAATTCATTTTGTATAGTCAGTATTTGGTAATGCTAACCAAACAGAAAGAAGCATTTATTTTTCTTAAATTTTGCTTTGTTAGAATGGCTGGGGTGTTCTATGATGGTTGCTTGCAGCTGGCAAATATAACATTAAAATGCATTAGCTTGCATGAAAATCATACCTGTACATTTTAATATGTAACCATCATTCTGGTTTGGGGGAAAGAATTCCATTAATTAACCTTATTGCATTTAAAACTTACATGACTACAAACCAATGTAGGTTAATATTATCTCTATAAAATGAGGTCTACTATAACCAATGCCATATAATACATAGTAGAGAATGTAAAAAAAGGCAGTGATAAACAACACACTTAAAGTAGAATAGAAATGTTTAGGAAATAAATGCCAAGAAGAACCAACACACATAATACTATGATCTCAAAACTAGAAAAAGAGACTGCTTTATATTTTCCCTTAATGGTGCACTTGACTACCTTAAATACCATAGGTCTTTTAAATCTGAAGCAATTCTTGTTTACTCATGCATCCATTCAAAATTCAGATTTAAACACCTAGAACCTGCCATTTTTTTCCTGGATCAAAACATGTATCCGTGAATATGACAGAATTATGACATCTAATAATAAATAATTCATGCAAAAACAAAAATAGCAGAATAAAATGCTTATAATAAACCACAATTTCTCTATTTACCTCATTTTACTTCAAATTTCTAGTTTACACAAATTTCCAAACAAAATCAAGTTATTAAATTTAAATGAAACTCTTATATGGTCTTCCATCTTTTAGAAAAATTATCAGAACACTATTGATTTATTTGTGCTATGATTCACTGAGTATCAACTACACAACTGACTGAATGTTACCTGTGATGTACAGTGAAGAATACAATGAATAGTCTAAAGCAAAAGCAGATCATTCAAAAGGTTAATGCAGCAACGGAGAAATCTAGAATGAAAGATATAAAAGTTGTGTTTATTTAAAT